>NW_005841893.1:4222811-4236248 GCF_000455745.1 Alligator sinensis
AGTAGCAAATATTCTCAGTAAAAGTGGGAGGTAAGGGTTCAGAGAGAAAGCTATGAGATCTAATTTCCACCCTCCTTCTGGAAACTCTCCTCTTCCTATTTGTCTAGTACAGATTATTAATTTTTTGCTTAACTTTGTAGAAATAAACACAGAAAAAACCACCACAATAAGTGATTTTTAGTGCAAGTTTTTAAGGTCTCTTGGCACTGCTATGTAAATTGTTTAACCAATCTCTCTTAAAAAGACACGGATGCTAAAAGTTCTATATTTTTATTTTAGATAGGACTAAAATTAAAAAAAAAAGATAGATGAATGTGATGTGAGGAAGCTTCTCTTGCACTACTTTTCTCTAACAATGTGGGAAGGCAGACTAAGCTTGAAATTTTTAAATTACGAGTTGAAAGCTTCATTTAAGTTTTTGTGATCATTCTGTCAGTTGAAAACTACCATTTCCAGTGGTTGGTCTTGGGAGCTTCTGGAGAGTTTGGTATCCATCAAATAGTATTCTTCTGCTAGATACAAGCAATATAGACAGCAGTACATATGTTTCCACATCATCCTTGCTGCACATGCTCATACATTGGTAACAAGTCTTGATTCATCAGAGCACCCAAGTATTAATCCAGGGATCCAGCTAGGTTTTTCAAATTGTGTTGAACCCTTTGCTGTTGTGACTACCCTGCTAGCACTATCTGGGCTTACTAATTTAAAACTATTTTGGATATGAACACGTGAGTGGCGATCACATCTGTAGACATTAGGCTGCAGTGTAGACTTTACCTTTGATTCTCTTCTAAAGGACTTTTTTTTCAAAATATTTTTCAATCTCAAGTTAAAAGGAAACAGTCACAAGTCTTGTAAAATAACTTGCCAACTCTAACAAGGAGGAGAAAATAAGAATATGTTGTGTTGAAAATGTTCCAATTTAAAAATCGATCGCTACTAGAATTTTTAGGGGGATAATCCTACATTAAATGGAGCAAACATTTGTTACTTTTTGTTCTTGCATATTTAAAACTACTTAAAATCCATAAGAATCAAGGCTTGCTAAGTATGTTCCGATCAATGAATGGATGGGCCTAAATGGTGTATCAGTTTTAAATTCCTTCTGTGCTAAAGCCATTAAATTTGAACCCAATAGTAGCTTGAAAATTTTAAATAATCACTGAATTAGTACTGATTGTTTAAATTGGTTTTCTTCAACATATTTATCAGCATATTTATGTATTAATTTGGTAAAGGACTTGCATATGAACCTAACTTGAAGCATTGAAGTGGTCTGAATGGACTTGATATGATTGTTTATATGATGCATAAGGTTGAACAGACTGAACTAAGGGATGGATACCAAAAAGAGATTTAAGTGCCTAAAACAGGATTCAGCTGGACTTCAGGAGCCATAGTCCAAAATTAGCATTTGAGGAACACGACTTGGCATCTATCTAAACTTGAAAGTATTCAAACTCTCACAAGGGTTCTCACTTGCTGACCCCAAATTTCCCTAAGGACCTACAGTTCTCTTCCTGGAGGTAGGAGATGTAAATGTGAAGCTTTTCAGGTTGAAAGAGTGAATTGGACCCAGGTCTCTTACTTTATCTGACAATAACCTTTTGTATAAAAAGTTGGCACCATGACTACAAGCAGCTCCTCCACGGCTGTTTTCAAAACAAAAAATGAACCCTGGATGAAGGCATCCTCAAGCTGTCCTGGATCAAGTGTTTAAGCCAGTGGTTCTCAACTGGGGTACCACGAGCCCCTTGCAGGTGCCTGCTGTAAGCAAGTTTTAATGATCTATGCACCTCCTGTGGAGGCATGCACTTCTCCTAGAAATAGGAGAATGCAGGGCAGATGGGACTGTACCACCCTCCTGTTTCCCAGAAGAGTGTGCAGGGTCAGACCGGCAAAAACTATGGCAAGAGCCTCATCTTGGATTGCAGCCCATTGAATTGCCTGACATCACAGACCAGAGCCAGGATTCCTCCTACAACCTGGCTTCCCTTTCCCTGCCTGCTGTGCAGCAGCTGTTACTTTGGTAACCCTTTCACAGCCATATTAAAGATTTTATAGCCCTGATCTATAAATTAGTGGCAGTTTGAGTAGGTTAACCCAGTAGAGGATAAGTGAGGGTGATAACCTGCAGCCCTTGGGTGAGACTCTACCCAGCTCTCTCAAGCCCCTGTTCTCCTACGCTCAGCACAACCAACCTTCCTATTCCCTGACCCATTCCCTCTTCCCTAGCCAAGGCACAGAAATAACGGTCTGTGCTTCAGGGTGGCTGGGTTATTCCTTGTTTGGCATTAGGAATGCTTCCTTTGAGGTGATATCAGCCCTGCCAATAGTTTTTAGTTTCTTCTTTCTTTCTTCTTTCTGTATTTCTGTGACAAAAAATGAACTCAGGATAAAGTCCTGATCACATTGTATTCTGGTCAAATGCTTGCTGTTTTTGGCTAACAGTTGTCAACTGAGGTGCCAAGGAATTCAGAAAAGTTACGGAGTACTGAAAAGGTTGAGAACCATTGTCCTAAGCCCTGGAGAGAAGCAAGAGTTCACATAAATCCTTTTGCTAGACATCTGTAGGCCCCTCCCTTCTAAGCCTGTGGGGTTTTTGGGTTACCTTTCTTTTTGTGTCCTAACTCTCCATAACCTTTGTATAGGGAGCAAAGGTTTTATCTAGTCTCAGACCAGGTGCTCTGTTTGCATTTAGCCTTAAATGGCTTCCTGAAATTGGGCCTTGCTGCAGCTACACATATTTTCATGCATGTTGCTTGTGTGAAATCCTAGTTTTGATGCTAAATTGGTTGCCCGTTTAGGTACTTTCCATATGTTCATACCTAAATGAAGCAAAGGTACAAACAAGAGGGGAACTTTTATGTTTTTGCAGAAGAACCTCAAATTTGTAAAATTGTGTCCCTTAAAAGTTGAAGGTAGCAGTAATACCTGCAACTGGAGCTCATAAAGAACAATGTCTGGTTACTGACTCTTTATTTTCGTATGCAAAATGGGCCTAACTTTTAGCAAAATGTTTGCAACTTACTCTTGATTTCTTTCAATTTTGATTTTTTTTAAATACCCGTTATTAAAATCTCTGGAGAGGAACTCTCTCTAGAGTGACAGCATTGTTATTTTTAGCTGTTTGTTATTCACTGCCCCTTACTGGTGACAAAGCTTGGTCTGTAATACTGTCAACTTATGAGGCCATGGAATTCTGTTCCGGGATCTACATCTGGCTTAACAGTCCATTCTAGAAGGATCCTCCCTGCAACATGGGAAATAAATATTTTTCAGACCTTTTTGGACAACCTTATAAAAGATAATTGAACTGTTTCAGTTGACTGTATAATTGCCATGCTGCACCATGAACATGTTTATCAGCTCACTGGGTAACAATAAATATATATAAATACTGATTTTTGCTGCAAAACAATATGATTTCTAGAGGTCACGCTGATAAAATATCCAGTTCAGACACAAAAAAGTATACATTACTTGCATTGCTGTAGAATCTCTCTGCAACCCTTTAAATAATACTTAATCAAAAAGTCTTAGAGCATCTGGGTTCAGTTGAATATGAACAATTTATTATAATTTGCTTAATGTTTCTATGAGTAGTCAGATTCCAATGCCTCCTAGACTGTTGGATGCTGATGGTCATGGTAAGTGTAATTGAGAAAGCAGTTTCTGATAGATTTGCAATAATGCCTTTGGCTTGATTCATGACCTTATTGTAATGATGATTTTGGCAGACTTAATATGCCCTTTACTTGAATTGGTAATCCACTATGATCTTTTTGTACACTTCTAAAGAATATTACTATATGCTGAGCTATGTTTTGTTGGAATAATTCAGTATATGGTAATTGACAATTATGTTGAATAGAGATACGTTTTTAAGGAATTATTTCTTGTTTTTAAATGTTACTTATTAGCGAGGGGACAATTTTTTCAACTCTAATATGATAGGGAGGAATTGGATAAATATTAACAAAAAATCAATAAAAGTAACAAAAAAATTGTATTTTTATTTAGAAAATAACAAGATAGATATGTTGAACTTCCCTAAAATGCATAATACTAGCACTTCCCATATTAGGTAATTTTTTTGCTTCTAGTTCAGTGCATTGGCTAAGGCATTTCCTTGACCCTTTTATGTTATCTGCAACAACATGTATCACACTCTGATATGCAGGAATGCATATTTGGCATAAACCTTGTCCCACCTAGTGCAATAAGGGAACTGTGATGCTGCTGCTGCTGTTTGTACTTTTTACCACCATTGAAAGGAAATGGATTTCCTGTATTATGATTTGATAGACTGCAATTCTATGATATAAATACCAATAAGTTTTGGAATAGGTCTCTGGAAATGTGCACCTGAGTATGTAATCAGGCATCTCACATTCTTGCTCCTGTAATTTTAGCTGTATTTGCTGCAAAAACTGGTTTGTGGGATAGATCTCAGCAGTTTCACAATCCAGTTTTATACTTTAAATAGCTTAGGCAGTTCATTTGCAGCAAATGCAGTGAATTGTGTCAGGAACATAAGATCTGTGCATACATTTCCAGAGATTTCATTCTTAAGAGCCCCTGGCTAATGTTAATAGTCACGCATTTGTGACTGATTATATGAGGTTTTGGGGTTTTGTTTTTTTTGTTGGGTTTTTTTTTTAGGAAGCATACCATAACAAAATTTGGCTACTTTTCCGTGATGGTAAAAACTAGAAAAAGCAGCGGAATCATTGGTGTTGTGCTGCAGAGAGGAAATAGGATATGGTCTGTGCACAGATCTGCCACTACAAAATGGACAAAACATAGATCATTGTGTGAAGTGCTTTCTTTGCCTATTATGAGGCAAATGAGCAAGTGTTTGCTTGCTACTAGGATGATATGAACTATGGGTAAGTCCACCACAGCCCTTCAAGTATTGTAGATATGTCTAAAGCTAAAGGAACTTCATGAAGAGACATGATGAAATATTAACTAATGGGTTGAATTTTAGTGAGGTTAGTTTGGATCAGATTATAGAGAAAGCAATAACCCTAATACTTTGGATCAGGGACTCAGGAATTGTTATATTTTTCCCAGTACAGCTGATCCAGAGAGTTAGGGATTATTAGCTGGTATAAATTGGCATAGATACACTGAAGTCAAAAGAGCTATGCCAATATACACTGGCTCAGGATATGACCAGTTTTGGCTTGAAACATCATATATCTTTCATATAATCCAGTGAGAAGGCAGCTATTGTGTTGTGGTAGAGAGTGCAGCTGTCACTCGGTTGCACTGCTAAGCAGTGGACAAAATAATTGAATTGATATCCATCACTTCCTGTATCAAAATTAAACCATTAAAATAAAAATGTTATCACTGGAATCACAGCTTCACATTTAGAAAATAAACAATCCAGCTTTGCCTGGAGCTGCAGTAAAATACTCTATTCCTTTTACATTTCTTAGCTTAAATACCTCTTTTGTATTATAGCGTCATCTGGTCTTGGCTATAACTCTACAAAGATGCCTTTCAGAAGAAGACTTTCCATGCTTGGTCTCAGTCTGGGAACAATATTTTTTTCCCTCAAATTAAACTCACATTGGTTGCCGCCCCTTTCTTTCATCGTCCATGTCTATTGTCTGACCAGTTTCTGATCCTTTCCTTCTTTTTCTTCTTCTGTGTCAAGGGACCAGTATTCACTCACTTGCATAATCAGCTCCAGTAACTGCCCAGTGCCATTGGAAAGTTCAGAGACCACAGGATCTTGTAAGGTGTATAGGCGCATAAAGATGCAGATCATCAAGCAAGGACATTTCTTAGGTGACTATGACATTTTTAGGTTAAGAGAGTGCCAAAGCATAAGAAGGCGCAGGCAATTATACATTTTTGGTTTAGGTATGACAATGCATTTAAACATTATGATGCCTAGAAAATTGTGCCTTTGTCTACTAAGAGGGGATGACACTGAGCAGTATTGTGACCCTATCCCTGAGGTTTTAATGGCTGTAGTGTTAGTGCTTAGGAAAGACACTTTGGACAATGATTGCATAGATTTAGCATGGGATAAAACTGTAAAACAGTTTATTTTTGATCGGTACTTGTTTCTTTTGGGGCACTGTAGAGAAACAAAGCTGAGAGTTTCATCCATAGAAGACATGGGGATTTTTGTCATGCCCTTTGCAGAGTTTTTGGTAAACCTAGAAAGAATATTAAGAGGAAAATTTGAAAAAGTACATATGGTTTGAAAAGCAGCTCATTATGCAGCAGGTTAATTTGTAACGGGTGCATCTGAAAAGTACAAAATGAGCCTAGAGCCATTACAACTTAAAAAACACCTTGAAATTATAGACTCTTTCCAAGCATTGTGGCAAAAGAATGTGTCAGCAAACATGCTTGGGGACACACATTTAGCCAGTTGACCATAACATGCAAAAATTAGGAAAGTTAGGACTTAGATTGAAACTACTTTGAATATCTGTCTTTGTCAAGAGATAGATTTGATTAGATACACTGGAGGGCTTTTGCATCCTAAGAATATAAAGCATTAGGAAAGGTCAAATGTCTTAATTTTTTCTCTTTAAAATAAGTCTAATAGGTGATCTAGTAGAAGCAAATAAAATCTTAAATGCCCCACATAACATTGGTATCAGTTATGTTAGTCATAAATCTAAAGGAACAAGACAGCTTATTTGAAGATGAAATGGATGCATATTAAGATTAAACCCCGGGAAATGCTTTTTTCTACCATGAAGAACCATAAATTCTTTCAACCTAGTTATTGAGGCTGCAGCATTAATGTAATTTAAAAGCCATAATATTGTATCCCAGAAAAGAACAACAGAGCTTTATCAGGAGAAATCCTTGCAAAGTGTTTCTTAAAATGTATTTTCTGAACTTCAGGGATGTATTTGCTAGTTATGTTGGTCTGAGACAAAAAGAAATGCAAAACTCTAGAACTCTTGGTTCAGATGTAACTTTTATTAGACCAACCAAGTTTTCTGATCTTCTGCATTGGTAACTGATAGACTGACTTAGCTGTGTGAAGTTTCAGAGAATGAGAGGTGGAGGCTTGATGTTATTTAGTAATAGCTGTTGTATGTAAATTATTAGGAAGGAAGCTCTGTAATGAAACCTTAGTATAAGAAGCGTACCATAATACATTTTACACACAAAAAACTGATACAAGTTGCAAGGAAATGGACTCTTTTAATGAGCTGACCAGTCCAGATACCATGGTCATGGAGAGGGACTAAAAGGTTAAATAATACAATTGAAACACTGAATTTTTGGTGAAGGCGGTCCATTTTTCGAAAGGTAGCCCTTCTGTTTGCAGGCACAAATCTGAGTACTTGCCTCAGATTGAATGATTAGTGAGCATGTAGCAAAGAGAGACCCATATTCAGATTTCTGTCTGCAGCCATTATGCATCAGGTCTCTGTCATGACCCAAAGGCATGATTTTGTGTGTGCTTCGGCACCAGAATTATCCCCGCCAGGTTACAACTTCATTGCACGGGAGAGTTTCCTATTGCAGAGGAGAACCCCGGTGCAGGGACGAGTTTCCCGCCTCTTTGCAGCTTCTTTTGCAGGGTGCATTGCTGAAGTTGCAAGAGAAATGCACAGTGCAAAAGAGTTCCCGCCACCCGTATGCAAATTCGTTCCCCGCTATTGGCTAGTTCTAAATTATTCCCACGTGGCGGCTAATGATTGGCCTGTTAGCCGTATAAGAGGCTTGAGCAGTTTTGCCCAAGCCGAAGAGGACTCCACATCCATCTCGTGGAGACTCTGGATACACGGCAGGGTAATAGAGACCCTGTGTGAGATTCAGAGGAGCTTGGCGACCTGATCCATCACCCACCTCTTCCCGTCTTCGAGCGGAAAGAATTTATAAGACGTATCTATGAGTCTGATTTTGGTGGCGCGCTCACCCAGAGCATCCGGAGCTCTGTTCCGTGGAGCCTAGCAAACTCCACGCGACCGTCCGTGTTGTCTGTGTCTGTAACCGCAACTCAAGCAAGTTTTCCAGCCTACACCACTACCATCTCTGGTGTAAGTAAACAATCTTTAAATCTATTGTTAAGCGTCTGTGCCTAATTCCAGCTCGTTGCCCTCCCTCTCCGATGCAGCGTGCCCGGGCTGCTGGCCACAGCCCGCGTGCAGCACGGAAAAGGGCCCGGGTCGCTCCCGGCCTGCACAGTCTCTAAATTTAAATAGTATACTACAAAAAATATAACCAGAATCTGAGAAGGTAGCGTACAAAAATCTCAGTAGAAATGCAGGAGGAAAGCCCTTCTACCTCTGGCCTTAGGAGAGACTCCTAATCAACAGGGACTGTGCTTCTGTGAATTCTGCCACCAGGGGTGTTTATAGACGTGCTCCGGGGGGAGGGGGGGGGTGCTTTAATTAGCACAACTTGGAGAGCCATGTTAATTAAAAGCGCTCAGAGCATCACGGGTATCAGCATCCCTGTGCTGAAAAATGGCAGCTGGGCACTTTGAACTAAAATTCATTAAACGAGCTTTAGTTTAAATCGTGCCGCAGCCATTTTTCAGCGTGAGGACACTGATAATTACAACGCGTCAGAGCAGCCTCCGTGTATCTGTATATGAGCCCCAGGTACTTAACAGCCACTTGTGCTTTTGAAAGTCTTCACCCTGAGATTATCATTTCTCTTGGCTGGACTGGACTGATAACACTTCTGCAGCTTTGGAGTATGATGAGGAGAGATAGAAGATGCAACTAACATGTTGGGAAGTTGGGCAGGAGAAGTGGTTTTGGAGAATACAGCTCTAAACGCTTTATTTGGGGATGCATACAGAAAGTTGCTGTTCAGATTGGGAGAGTGTCTCTTATGAAATTTGTTATTCTGATAAAATGATTATGCTTTTTTATTATACTATATGGCAGCTGCTTGAGCCATGTAAAATACATTGCCAGCTGCAACAACACTAAAATGCTATTCATATGCAACGTTATTCAGAGCCAAGGTTAGTTTTATAGCACATGGAAAATGACCCGCTGCTTTAGGTTGCAGATATTTTCCTAAGGAAAACAGACTTCATCTTTATGAAATCCATCTCCATGCCCAGGAATGTTTTAGTACTTTTATGACCTCCTGTTTTTGTCCACTTCCAGATATACAGGCCTGTGCAAATTTACCTACCATATACTTAAAACACCATCTTAACTTCCAGTATGTACTTGACCCCCTAATATACAAACAACAGATCATGAAGTTGTGTTAAATCAAAGTCATACCTACTTTTAAAACTGATTCTTGCATCAAAAAGCGTGAAAGGCCATACAGTAGAACCCCCCCCCCCCCATGTTGTTGTAAGGCACTGAACATCTTTGTATCTAAAACATTTTAATATTAAATTCTAAAAGTTACATTTCTTTTGGATTTGGTTTTGGTTTGGTGGGATCTGTGCTCAGATTCCTTGGCTGGCTTTGGTGAAGAGCTACTTGCTGCTTGGTTCCTCTTTCTCTTCCTGAGCATTATAGCAAAGCTGTGCCATGGAGTATGGTGTCCCTAGCTTCCATTTGATCCCAACATGGCAAGCGAATAAGCAGAGAAGCAGCCTAACAAGAAAACCAACTTAAAACGCTATTGTGAGACTGTACAAATGGTCTTAGTGAAGTTTAGAGGGAGACTCTGGCCCAAGTAAGGATCAACTAAGGCTTACCTGGGTCAGGAAAAAGCCAGACTGGGAAGAAAAACAACAATGGAAGCACCACTGTCTTTTGCCCCCCTTAAATGTTGAGAGAAAGTAATCTTCCAGTAGGTGAAGACAGGGACAAGGTAAAATTACTTTAAAATATGAAATAATATTTGTGGAAATGTTTTCACCTGGCTCAGTCTTCAGCTGACTCTTGCCCCTGAATAAAAGGAAGCCTTGGGCATTTAGGGCATTGACAGAAGTAATATTTATCACACAGTTGGCCCCCTGGAAGTGCTCTACAGCTATGCCCTGACAAAAGTGCACAGCTGCAGAGTGCTTTAAGAGTGCCTGATTGTGTGACAAAATAACCCTGATTTAATGAGGGTTCAGATCATGGCGCTCCAAAGTGGATCTCCTTCATTAACTTCCATTTGTCCCTGCGCATGAGTAGGACTGGGCTGCATCAGCTCAGCCTCATCCCTGGTGCTGTCTTCAGGATGGGAGAGGAGAAGGCAGGGGAGACGACTCCAGTCCTGGGGTTTGCCCAGCATACTCTTGGGGGAATGTGGATTGGAGCCACCTACCTTGAGGGGGCTTCAATCCACCTTCCCCTCTGCCCCCACATACAGGTGGGGCAAACCTGAGACCTGGAGCTCCCTCCTTTGCATTCTCCTCCCTACCATCCTGGAGACAGCACCAGAGCTGGGAGGGGCAAGGGAAGGGAGGGCATGAACAGACATGCAGCCTCACTCTGCTGGATTGGTTCCAAACTGGAGGTTGATTTCCCCTCCCCTTCCCCTGACTAAACAGTGAATGTCTGTTGAATTGGGTCAGGGGATGAAGGGGATCTGGGGCTTTGCTGTAACTCATGGCATTTTCTGTGAAGTGCCATGAGTTAACAGTGGGGATTGTCAGTGCCCTTGCATGTTGGCTTCAACAATGGACAGGCTCATAAACTCTAGAGAGTATATCTATTGACATTTGAGAGGAGTTAGAGTTGAGCTGTATCCAGTGATTGAACAGCTTCTTTCAGCTTCAGTAGAAATTCCAAGCCGAGCAGGATTGTTCCTCATATATTGTACAGCACAGCATCGACTTGTTTTAATAGTATCTGAGTGTTAGAGGAAAAAATAAGTTGTTTAGTAATTTAGAACTCTGTAGGATTTGTATTAAAGGTCCCTCCAGTAGCTACAAATTAGATTTTAAAAGAAAATTGCAGTTCAAATATGAAAAATAATCAAGTATGCTGTTACATAATGTTACTTGTGAACAATTAAAACATCATAACATTGAAAACGAAGTATGCATGCACATGTAATGTAAAGTTTGCAGTGTAATTGATTAGATGAATGCACTGCAGATTAAAACTAGAATAAATTGAATTTAGTGCATAGCTGAGATATATTTGTTTCAGTTTGTACAGTAATTTACTAAGTTCTTTGAAGCACAGCAAAGAACAGCATAACACTTTTGTAATTTCCTCTCACTTGAAGTGGAAAAAGAAGTCATGGCAGATTTATGATTATGATAGCATGGTGTTGTAACTGGAGCAGTGGGGCAGAACCGTTTGACCTGTAACTCACTGAATGTTTCCAATGGAAAAAAAAAAACTCAGGTGTTCTGCAGAACATGATAATTAAAAAACAAAACAAACAAACAAAAACCCTCTAAAAGTTTGAAGGCAGTGGCCACACAGAGATTCTTTGGTTATGATGCATTCTATTGATTTGAGCTGTATTACTCAGGGCTTTTTAAAGTCATGTGAATAATTTCAGAACTTGATTTCTGCTTTCAAAAATGAGACACTGGTATGTATTTAGAAACCTAAGAGTCTACTCTGTTCCATGTGGCTGGAGTTCTGGAGAAAGGTGTCCAAGAATAAGGTTGCTTAAATTAGCAGAGGTATTGGGGTAGGAACAGTGCTCCAGGAGTCCCTGGGCAGTATGAGTTAAGAACCCCGCTTCTGTTCTGTAACAACAGACAGGAAGTTGGTGCCCATGCAGGATGCCAGAGTCTAATGGAAAGTAAAAAAAAAAAAAAAAAAAAAAAAGGTCAAACAAACCCAAGGCTGCAGTCCACTTAGGCTAAGGAAATTGTATGTGCACAGTCCTGCAAGAGCTGTTGACAGTGCCTACCTTCTTTATACAAGAAAGGCTGTTTTGTTTGTTTGTTTGTTTCTGGTAATATATTTTATTGGACAAAGAAGATACTCAGGAGAGATGTAACTAAAAAAACCCATCTGATTTCTCATGCATTTCCTGGACTACCGTGGCTATGGCAACACTCCAGTGCTATTGCCTTTTATGGGCATTTTTACAAATCCCAGTGTGAATTGCTATAATTGTTTATAAATAAATAAAATGAGGGATTTTGAAAACCAGTCATCATATTTGGGGTCAGGAAGGAATGGATATATATATAGGATAGTTTGGATAGGGGTGATCCTACCTCAGGTAGGGGATTAGACTAGATGACCTCTGGGGGTCCCTTCTAGCCCTATTTGTCTTTGATTCTATTAAACCTTCTGCCCACTTTGTTTTCCCCTCCTCTAAATGTCCTGTATCTTTTGTGTTAATTAACTCCTTTCTCAACACCCACGTTAGGGATTTCACATTCTTTTTCAAACCTTAATAGAGGAGAAAGGACTGGAATTCTACACTGGGTAGATTCACATATCCTGGGGGATGACAGGTCTAGGGATAGGAACTGATGGGCAGGGAGGAAGGTGGAAAAGTTGTGTGTGTGTGTGTGTAAAAACAAACACCAAAATGGTTCCCATTTCCACAGCCTTGGCATCAGCTCCTTTGCTTTCTTCTGAAGATGGTGAAGAAATGGAAGCATTGCCTCCTTTATTAGGAAATCCATTGAATTTTATATATGGAGGTTGATATCTGTACAGAAATAGGCATAAAGGCATTTTTACTCATCACTATATTTAGTGATGAGTAAAAAATAGAAAGATCTGGATATTTGTGTTCTGACTATTGACAATATTGTGCATGTGTCAGTAAGACACCCACAACTATTCAGAGCACAAAAATATAACTTAATGGGAGGGGAACTGTGCAGTGACACATCAGTAACCATACAGCATTGATGCACTCTGAATGTCTGAGACAGTAATTGGCAAATTTACAAAAATGGAATTCAGTTGTAAAGCCAAAATACTAAGCAGCTAAAGAATTGCAAATAGTCATCTGGTTTTAAAATATTCAGAAAGACTTAAAAATCAGACTCACCATTTTCCTTGCCACCCCCCAAACCCAAAAAACAGTGTAATTGGTGATGAATTGTGTCTGTCTTAGTAATAAAAATTCAATTTATACATTTGATACCTAGTGATCGATGGGAAGCTGGGTGACAGCGACCACAAGCTGATCATCTTCACCATCCACCAAAAAGCTGGCAAGTAGGTCAGCAACATGCAAGTCCTTGACTTCAGGAAAGCCGACTTTGACAAGCTCAGGAGGCTTGTCAGTGAGGCCCTAAGGGACAGTGACCACGGGGAGAGGGGAGTTCAAGAAGAGTGGTTGCTCCTCAAGGGAGCGATCCTCAATGCACAAACTAAGTCTATTCCATCTTGGAGGAAAGGCAGCAAGAGGGCACAACAGCCCCCCTGGTTCTCCAGGGACCTAGCAGACCTCCTGAGGCTAAAAAGAAAGGCCTACAAAGGATGGAGGATGGGAGTCACCTCCAAGGAGGATTATTCTGCACTGGTCGGGTCCTGTAGGGAGCAGACCAGAAAAGCCAAGGCTGCAACTGAACTCCAGCTAGCTTTGAGCATCAAG
>NW_005841893.1:4236285-4236493 GCF_000455745.1 Alligator sinensis
TGAACCAGATGGGGCAACTGACAACTGACGCCCAGGAAAAAGCCAACCTATTAAATAGGTACTTTGCGTCAGTCTTTCATCAGCCCCATGGGACGCCCATGCCCGCTACAGGGCCGGGAAGTCCAGGTGAGGGTGATCCCCTGCCCTTCATTAATGCTGACTTCCTGAACGAACATCTTGAGAAGCTGGATACCTTCAAGTCAGCCGG
>NW_005841893.1:4237211-4252720 GCF_000455745.1 Alligator sinensis
GCTGGCTTGTATCCATAGATGCTTCTCAAGCAAATCCCCGGACGTCATTCTCCCCCTGTACTCGGCCTTAGTGAGGCCGCAGCTGGAGTACTGTGTCCAGTTTTGGGCTCCACAATTCAAAAAGGATGTGGAGAAGCTTGAGAGAGTCCAGAGAAGAGCCATGCGCATGAGCAGAGGTCAGGGAAACAGACCCTACGATGACAGGCTGAGAGCCCTGGGGCTCTTTAGCCTGAAAAAGCGCAGGCTCAGGGGTGATCTGATGGCCACCTACAAGTTTATCAGGGGTGACCACCAGCATCTGGGGGAACGTTTGTTCACCAGAGCACCCCAAGGGATGACGAGGTCGAATGGTCACAAACTACTACAAGACCGTTTCAGGCTGGACATAAGGAAGAACTTCTTTACTGTCCGAGCCCCCAAGGTCTGGAACAGCCTGCCACCGGAGGTGGTTCAAGCGCCTTCATTGAACACCTTCAAGATGAAACTGGATGCTTATCTTGCTGGGATCCTATGACCCCAGCTGACTTCCTGCCCTTTGGGCGGGGGGCTGGACTCGATGATCTTCCAAGGTCCCTTCCAGCCCTGATGTCTATGAAATCTATGAAAGGATCCAGGGCACTACAGTTCCTGCCCTTGGGCAGGGGGCTGGACTTGATGATCTTCCGAGGTCCCTTCCAGCCCTAATGTCTATGAAATCTATGAAATTTATCCTTTGGCTGTTGTATTTATACAATGTACCTTTCTGCCGTGAGATTGTCTGTCTGTCTGTCTGTCTGTCTTCTTCAACGTTCATGGTATGTAGCATAAATGCTTGCATAGAATAGGGCGAGGTTGTAACATTGTAATCTTTTCTCATTAAGGACCAATGTATAGGACTTAGAGGGGATATCTACAGCACTCATAGAATCATAGGAAATTAAGGTTGGACCCCCTGCTCAAAGCAGGACTATTCCTAAATATATCATCCCAACCATCCATGACTTTCTCTAGCTGGGTCTTAAAAACCTCCATGGATGAACATTACATAGCATCTTTGAGTTACTTGTTCCAATGCTTTTCTATCCCTCTAGTGAGAAAGTTTTTCCTAATGTTCAACCTAAACTTCCCTTGCTGCAGCTTGAGATCATTGTTCCTTGTTCTGTGATCTGACACTACTGAGAACAGTCCAGCTCCATCCTCTTTGAAACCTCCCTGCAGGTAGTTGAAGGCTGCTATTAAATCCTCTCTGAGTCTTCTCTTGACTCTTGAGAGAACTGCTTAGAACAGGCATCTACAACCTATGCTTGTGCACTGGATCTGGCCAATGGAGCCATTGGATTTGGCCCACAGAGCTGTGGGATTTTGGTGGCATTCTGGGAGTGGGGGACTCTACCTACACTGTAGCTAGTAAGCAGGAGTTTTTCTTGTGGCTGAGAGAAGCAGCAGGGGGGTGGGACCTAGCAGTAGTCTGCGTTGGACCTGGGTCACTCGAGCCACCTAGTAAAAAAAAAGTGTTGCCAACTGATGGCTTAGAAGCTCAGCCCATCCTCCCTCAATCCATTCCACATGCAGTGAACCCAGAAGTAAGGCAATGAAGCTGTTATGAGTGTGCTCCCAGGCCACTTTCGAGGTGACAGTGCATCTTCAGGGTAGATTCACTGCTTTATTTCTCTGTTTGGGTCTTGAGTGAGACCAGGTGGGTGGGGCCTGCTCCTTGTCGATGCCTTCAGGCACACAGCAGACGTTGAGATGTATTCAAAGTATATGGTTCCACTTTGCTTAAACTAGACAGTAATCTGTATTAGCACTTTATTTTGTACTCTTTTCTGTCCTGTTCACATTGGTCTAGATACTCTTAGTGGCATTTGAGAGGACAGAAATATAATAAAAATAATATAAATAAAGCTCTGTCTCCTCTCCACCTGTCTGTGGGGACTTGCATCACTTGTATTCTGTTAACATTGGCCAGTGTCAGAGCCAGGAGAAAGAGTGGGGACCATTATGGTGAGTTCATTACTAAGCAGATTTATTGGCCAAATTGGGTTACAGCAATAGTAGCAGAATTTACCACTGTGAAGCAGCTTTCCTGCTACTAATGAAGAAAACTTTGCTTTTTCTTCTCCATGCCCTACCACTGAATAGTCTAAGTGTATTTACTGGGGTAGATGCGGTTGTATTCTCTGACTCAAAGGAAGAATACAAAATGATTTCACCTTTCATGAACTAGCCCTTCTGGGTTTTTTTGCCACAAAACAATCAGGAAAAAATCCTACTTCAAACCTGTTCGCTATTGCTGTAGCATTCATTGAACAGGTTGCACTACATACTGCATATGTAGCTACTAATTAATAGTACAAATGTAGAGCTAAATTTGCAGTAGCCTGCAGCAGCTTACATACAGCGTACATAAGCATGACATGGAAAAAAACCCAGTATGTATAGTATAGTTTCTTTGTATGATGGACTAAATATTGGACTGATAATATTTAGTTATTTATCCACAGCCTTAAGCACTAGGTATGTGTGTGTATGTGTTTGTATACTTATTTTTGCGGTGTGTTGCAGTCTAGGTGACCAGCTTAAACTCTATAGACCATTTGCAGCGCATGTTTTGACCCTTACACACATTGGAGAACAAATGAGAACCAGCTTCAAAAGAATCACTAAAAAAAAAAAAGTGTATGACAGAAGAGGTTGGATTTTCAAAGGGTATTTACTATTGACCTATCTCTGCTGTCAGAGAATCATAGAAAAATAGGACTAGAAGGAACCTAATGAGGACATTTAGTCCAACCACCTGCTCAAGGCAGGTTCATTGCTGACTAAACCACCCCAGTTAAGTGTCTCTCTAACTTCATTTTAAAAACTTACAAGAATGGAGATTCCACAACTTTTCTAGGTAGCCTTTTCCAATGCTTAACCACCATCATAGTTAGAATGTTCTTCCTAATATTCAATCTAAATTTCCCCTGGTGCACTTTGAGACCTTTGCTGTTGCTCTAGTGCTCTGTGGCCATGGAGAATAGTTTGTCTCCTTTCTCTTTATAACCATCCTTCATGTATTTGACTGTTTCAAATCTCCCCTTCGTTATCATCCTCCCCTCCCCTACTAGCAAAAGTAAATGCTTTTGAAAATCCTTCTCTGGAAGTTTAATGGAAAGAAAGCAAGGAATTAAGTCAACAGGAAAAAAGTTAGTTTTCTCTCCACAATATTCTTTCATGTGGTGTATATACCCTTATTATGTGCCCAACTTTTATTCCCTTGGGGACATTGCACTCCATAGGACATGTCTCAATATGCCAGCTCCTCAGTGCAGAATGTGGTACATGACAAGGACCCCATATCAAGGGCACAAAAAAGATTATTCATAAAGGCAATTTGCAATACTGTTGGAATCATTCCATTATTGCAAGCGACATAGTCCATAAGCTGTTTCATCATTCTGTATTTCTAATGTAGATAATTTAAAGTTGTAACAGCAAAAGCAGAGAGACACCACATTTTATAAAATGAAAATAACTTTGAGATTCAAATGAATAATATCCCTTGAAATTTGAAAAGTATACTGGGGAGAAAGTGAAGCCAACCAATTTCCTAATACCACAGGCCCCCTTGGTCGTCACCTACGTATACATTTTACATGGTCGTAATAATGAAGATGCAACAGTGACCTCATTTTTATCTGTCCTGGAATTCTACAGTATTAATTTAATAAATGGATGAAGATTTAAACTGGCTAATACTGTAAGAAGCAACACTCAGTGTTTATAGATTCATCTTGTCAACAAATGACAAATAAATACTGCAACTCATTATTTTACAGCAGTCAAAAAACCCAGGTTTCTGCCCCAAGAATTATTTAATTTTAATATTTAAATATTTAATTTAGAATAGACATAGCAGCATGAAAATGCTGTTGGAGTACGCTGACACACAAAAGGGGTACACGAGATATGAACTGTTAAATATTTAAACAATAAGTATATTTATATTGGTAATGCATTACCTGTTAACGTTTAACATGGGGTGCAGTCCAGCAGGGAGGGGAAGTGGTGCAGTGCCTCAAGAACAGGAAGTGATAGGGCAGGCAGGAGGGAGGGAGGAACAAAGAGGAGGGGAGGGGAGGGGGAGGAAAAGTGGGGAGGGGGAACTAATACCCATAGCCTATGAGGTTAAGAGGAAAACAGTGGACGGCCCAATGACTCTTCAACTAAGCAATTAGCTGCTTGTTCACAGGTGCTCCTTCTCTCCCAGCACACCAGGGGCTGCAGCAGGCTTCACGAGGCCTGCACCTGCTGCTGCCACCTGCAGCTTCATGTGGGTTGTGTTGTCTGGCGGGGCTTGCCACTGCCTCTCCCCCCCCCAACCCCCATCAAAAGTCCCAGGAAGCAGCTCCCAGCAGCAGCTATGTCCGTAATAAGTGCCGTGTTATTAGTTGCCCGGGTGTAGGTTGTAGCTGTGTTGGTCTAAGGACATAGGCAGCCAAGGTTCCTTGGGTGAATTTGATATCTTTTATTAGACCAACCCAAACAGTTGGAGAATAGTTATTAAGCAAGCTTTTGGGTTCAAAAACCCTTCATCAGGCTAACCTTGCAACCAGTAGTCCCTCCCCTTGTCCTCTGGAAATACTCCTTTTGGCGGGGGTGGTGGTGGGGGAAGGGTTGCTATCTTAGAACCAGAAAAAAAAAATCATATGCTAAAAGTCAAACACCTACTATAATATATTTTAATTTTATTACAAAAATATTTTTGTCATAATTTGTGTTTGTATACTGTATAAAGAGATGATTGCATAATAACTCAAAAATAAATTCATAGTCTTTTATATTGTGTGTGTATGGTAGCGTGTGTGTGGGGAGATGTTGGGTTGTGAGGGGGTGTGGCTTTGTTTGGGGGAGACATGGTATGTTGGGGGGTTGTGTAACATTTGTGGGGTTTAGCTATATGGCTCTAGAAAACACTGGTCTCTGGAACACACTGTCCTCTCCTGCAGTCAATGCAGGCAACACTGCGGTGTGGGTGTGTGGTGTTTGTGAGGAGGGAGGGGTGTGGGAACCCCATCCACACTCCTATCATGGTGCAGTAGCAGGCAGGGATGCTCAGAGTGCTGATGCCAAGCTCCGGCCAGTGCTGCACATTGCAGTGAGGAGTGCAGGCCCTTGCTGGGCAGTGTGTATGGCTGGTGCTCCCTGCACTCGTGGGGCTTGGGATGGAAGCCCCAGGTGCTGAAGCCGGCTGACTCCTGTGCATGGGGCTTCCCTCTTGTGCTGCATGAGTGCAATATAGACGGCTGGGAGGAGGGGCTTGGGATGGAAGCCCCAGGTGCTGAAGCTGGCTGGCTCCTGTGCATGGGGCTTCCGTCCTGTGCTGCATGAGTGGCAATATAGACGGCCAGGAGGAGGGCTACACTCCTTGCTGTAATGTGCAATGCTGGCCAGAGCCAGGCACCAGTGCCAAGCACAAGTGCCCAGTGCACCCTCACTTACTGCTGCTTCTGCCCCTGCTAGTTGCCAGGGCTGCGCGCCATAGAGGATGTTTGGGAGGAGTCCTCATATTTCTCCCACCCTCCCTCACGCCCTGCCCAGCTGAGCTCCGTGCTGCTGCTCCCCCGCCGGGTGCGGGCTCCGTATTTGATGCCCAGAGTGAGTGGAATGCTGGGGAAGCCTACAGCTGTAGCCCCGCCTGGTGCTGGGGCCTTCCACCTACAAGGGTGGAAGTGAGGCATAATACAATATTTTGGGGGCAGGTGTAGGCACCTTGCTCCCACCCTCATGGGCAGAAGGTCTGGGTGTGGCACTGTTTGTTGGGAGAGCACCGTGGGCTGGGTGAAAGTGACTGGCAGGCCGGATTGGCCCACAGGCTGTATTTTTCCCATCCCTGGTTTAACTGATATAATTAGAGCAGGTTAAATGGATAAATTTAAAAATTAGATTTACATCCATGATACACAGCCAATCGTTACTTATAAGAGAAGTTGTGAATACCTCACCTCTGTTTCTAAATGTCTCATTTGCAACCCCCCCCAAAACAAACCCCCAAACCCCTCCCCCCCCCAAAAAAACCAAACTAAACAAACCATGTGCATCTTAAATTACTTGGTTTTCAGTTTGTACTTCAAAAGATCAGGAACTGAATCAGCCATCTTGGGATGTAGTTCTTGAGAATCTTCTAGTGAAACCCTGGCCCCAGTGAACGCGGTGAGAGTTTCATCATTGATTTATGTGGGGATACTGTTCACCCTTTCAAATTAATAATTAAAGTATAGACCACTAAATCATCACTTCCATCTCTTCTGTTAATGCTACTAATTATTTATTATATTCAGTATTATTTCTGGATTTTTCTCCAGTATGTAACAATATACATAAAATGCTTTTCATTCCAAATTCAGTGAAATGTTATATTATACTGAATGTCTGATAGATTTCAGCAGTTTCATAATTTAGATGGCATCAGACCATGCTGACTCTCAGTATAATAATAGATTATACTTGAAACGGCAATAATTAAATACACATAATAGAATGGTTTCAGTTACTATGGAAACAGTTACTGAAAGACTTTTCTCAGCATTACAAAACACTTTGTATATACAAAGCAAAATTATGCTCTTCTCAGTCAAAGAAAGCATGAAAGGATTCCAATAAACAGACAAAATAATATCAAATGTTTGAACTAAAAACTATTGAAGTACATCTGTATAGTATGTATGCTCTAGAAGCTTAGGTACTCCTGCTTAAGTGCTTCTGGGTAAGGGATTTTGAGTTTTATAGCAAAGTGCATAGTAGAGCATCATGGATGAGTTGTTGCTTTTTGTTATCGTCATTCCTGGGACCATTTACAAGAAATCAGACCCTAATTCAACAGCATCACCTAGAAATAGGGCATCCACACTGTACTTAGCACTTCTGCTTTTTGCTGCCTTTCCTATGTTCTTACTTTTCCTAGAAGTAATGAACATGTAAGATTAACAATGTAGAAAGTAATCACTTTGCCTTTTAGGTTAGGTATAAACATTTAGGGAGGTTAGGGGGAGGTTAGATCACATTAAAAATGGCCATGCAATCTAACGTATTTTGCCCAGGTGCAGACCTTACACTTAGATCCTTAGTTAGGTCGATGTAAGTGTGAACAGCACAGAAGTTGAGGAAGGTTAGATTCATCTAAAAATGAGCAACCCAATCTAAGTTAACTGTACCTCACAGGTAATCTGATTTAGATTGGGCCCAGTGAGACCTATCTAACTGAACTTCTGTACAGTTCCCAGCTCAGCCCCAGGACTGCAAAAGACCAGCCTCTATCCCATGAACCAGTCCACCAAGCCCCCCAATCCTGCCAACTGCTCCTGGTGCCAGTTTTACCAGTGTTCATCAGTGCTAGGAGCTGAAGGAAGCAAGTATGGGTGGAGGGAGGGGCATGTGGGACTTGGGGGGTAGGGATTGGTTCATCAGGAGGTGTTGTTGGTCTGGGAGGGGGCAGGGGGCTAAAAATACCCCCTCACACCTGCCATCAACCCCCCAAGGAGCTATCAGTCCTCGCCATCGACTCACCTCTCCCCTCACCTTGACTGACTTCAGTCACTCTGCTGGGACCAGTGAATGCTGGTAAAGCTGGCCCTGGGAGCAATTTGTGGGGTGGGTTGGTAATTTGGCAGCATGGGGGGGGGGTTTATTTTTGGAGGGGGGGGGGGGGGGGGTCGCTGGGAGGCTCCAGGCCTCTTCGATCCCATCAACCCTCCCCCTTTCCAATTCTCCCAAGCTCCCCCATGGACCCTGCTATAACCTCTGATCCTGCCAAACCCTCATGGACCCCATCAAACCCCCTGAAGTCCCCACTAGCCTCCAATCCCCTCAAACCCTCTTATTTACCCTCCAGCCCTCTGTTACCCACTAATCCCCCCATGGACCCCGCTAGCCCCCAAGCTCCCCTTCCAGCTCCTCCATCCAAAATACCTTATATTGGCTGGCCATTTTTAATTTGATATAACCTCCCTGAATGTCTGTACATACCCTAAGACCACACACAGTTTGATAAAGCATTAAGAATGTGCTTAAAATTAATAATGTACCTAGGTATTCTGTGGAGAGAGCATGGGCTCGATGAGGTCCCTAAAGTTATGTGCATGCTTTAAGGGCTTTCCTTTATCAGATGACCTTAAACTGGTAAATTTGAAGTACTTGTTGAAAGATCAAAAATTGAATTTTTAAAACCTTAGAAATGTTGCTTACTACAATTAACTGAAAACATCAGATACCCTGATAATTCTACAAGGTGGGCACGTCTACATGTGACGTAGATTCCGCAGGTGTCTACACATGATCGGCAGGTACTCCGCTGTAGCAACGCACTCCCCCCCGGGATAGCGTGCCACTAACACAGAGTAGCTGGTAAAAATAACGGGCTGTCACGGCCTAGTAACAATGTTGCCATAGTGACATGTGTAGACACGCCCAGTATGTTTTCAGTTCTGTAATATTTTAAAGGAAACAAAATGTTCTCTTGTGGAGAATGATTCATATTTCTGTTTCAAGGGTACCCAAAAGTGGTCAACATGTGCACACTTTCATGAATGACGCAAAGTTAGCAAAGATACACATGAAGGCACATTCTTTTTTTTATGTATTCTCAGGGATTATGTTGTTTTGTATCTCATTTTTCAAAGCTAATTTAGAAAGTCCATTTTGTCCTTGCTGGAGCTGTAGTATTATAGACTGAAACTATACAATTCTTGCTCTGCAAATGAGGAACAAAATGCCAATGAATTTTTGGTAGTTCTTCTTATATAGCCTGTATTGAAACTTTTTTCACATTCGGTCAAGGATATTTAATAATAATTAGCCCCACTCTAAATGTAAAGCGAACGTTTTGATAGAATCTAATGTGTGACTGTGGGATCATGGGAGCCTGATTCAGGGCTCCCCTTGCAGTGGCAAGCTCCTAGCTATGGGGAGCCCTATGCACCCCCAGGACTGGGAGATCACTGCTGCAGTGATCTCCCTGCCCCAGAGGTTTGGGAAACCCCTAGAGCCAGAGGAATGCCAGGGGTGATCCTCTGGCATCAGGGATGTGAGGAAACCCATGGGGCTGGAGGATCACTACCGGGCAATCACTCTGCCCCAGGGGTGTGGGTAGCGGGGGTTTCCTGAACTGTGGAACACTAGGGATCGCAGCAGCTATTGTGTTGCGATCCCTAGGGCTTGGGAATTTGGGAAACCACAAGATGCTGGGGATCATGGCTGCTGTGATCCCTAGGACTCAGGGGTTTTATGCTGGGTGTGGTGCACCCCTGTGGCTAAGAGCTTCAAGGCTCTCAGCTGCAGGGGAGACCCTGTTACATGTGCAAATTTAAAGCTTCCTGGCTCCAGATATAAAGTTAGTACACATTTTTTAGACTTAACTTTATAGCTGGTTGGAGATTTTTTTATTGTCTGATAGCTACTTTGTATGTGTAGTGGTCTCTGGGAGAACTGAGGGCAGAGAGAGGACAATTGACTTGTCAAAGGTCACACAGGATCTGTGTGGCATAGCATGAACTGAATGTGGCTCCTCCAGGTCCCAAGCCAGTACCCTAACCATTACTAGAGTCTTCCTCTAAGGTCTTAGAGGATTCTGAAAATTGATAGGCCATTTGACTTGCACAGAGTAGGGCTAGTTTTGGAAGAGTTGACTTTTTTTTTTTCTGTTCAACTGCATCTGATTATATTTGTGCAAATTACCTACAGAGTGCAAAACCTGAATGTGATCTGAGTTGATACCCTCATTGAATAAACAGAAAATTACCAGGAAAGACATGATGTGTATGATTAGCCTCAGTGATCCATAATCAACTTTCTAAATGTTCATATACTCTTGAAACTTTTGTTTCAGTCCAGTGGATGAAGGGTTTTGTTTTTTCTTAAGTTGATAGCTCATGACTGCAGGTAGTTTTGTGCTGATCTTAATGAGTAGGTGTTTGCAAACTTTCTGGAGTTCCTACTGAAAAGGCCATATAATCTGACCACCATAATCAAAGTGATGATGTGTTGTTTTAATGCCATCCTAAAATTGTCCGATGTAGTAGTGGAAAAGTACCTGAATTTTCCTTTGATGGAAACCAAAACAAATATGGTGCATCTTTTGTTAGCAGAACTGATTCAAATAAAGGGCTCAGTAATATAACATAGACCCCAGAGTTATATCTGCTTGCTCTTCTTCCTTATATGATCAGTATTTCAAATTATCTCGCCTGACAGTACCGCTCATCACCATATGACACTGCAAGTACCTGAAATACTCATTTTATCTGTGCAGTATTCAGCATATACCTGAGCTTTCGTATGATAGTCTTGCCTTCTCTGGAACTTTTAAGTGAGTATCTTTTCTAACACTGACAACAAGCAAGGATTTTCTTTACCTTTTGACAACAACTTCAGAGATGGCTTTTGAACGTGTCAAAAGTATAATGAAAGGAAAACATTAAATTTGGTCTGAGACAAAGAAAGATAATGGCTGCATATACACAGTCAAATAATGTGGGAGAATTCTCCTAGGTGTGTTCTCCTGGTAGAAATATTAACTCAGAGCCTTATGTACAGACATTCAAAAGCTAAGTCTCTGAAGAGTGAAGAGCTTGCAGTGCTGATACTGTCGAGCCAAGGAGGGGGGCTATGTACACATCTCAGAGTGTTCTGTAGGCTCCCTTAGTCTGCCTGGCAACAGATGGTAGCAGTGCATAAGGCAGCCCAGTTTGGCTGACCCATACTGCCCGTGGTCAGCCTGTGTTTCCCTGCAGCACAGTCTAGGCATTATGAAGGGGGCATGTTCTGCTCTCTGGTGGAGCAGCAGATTTCAGTGAGCACTGTCTGCCTGGCGAAAGGGGATGGGGGAGGATGAAGGACTATGTTCTGTTCTGAGACATGCTATAGCATATACAGACATTCATTCCCCAGGAGAAACTCTTGAGAGTGATTTAACTCTGGTTGTTCCCAACTTATTTTTCTCCCGGAGTTGCCATTTTTACTATGGGAGAAACAGTTTGAACATCTGTATACTCATGGTTTCTCCTGGAAGAGCAGCAACTCTCTCAGGAGAAGATGAATGTCTGTAAAAGGCCAATTTGATAACTTGCTTCCCTGACTGGAGTTAGGTTAACCTGACTTCCACTCAGGATTCTTAGATGAAGTTATCTGTGTTGTTGTGACTTTGGCAGTAACAGTACCATAAAAGTAATTCCTATGCTTTCTGATGCACTGTATTTCAGCTCAGCACCCCTGATTCTCACTGACATGTACCCTCCTGACCTATACTTTCATCCCATTATATACTTAGTCTTTTCAGGAAAAGTAAGGACTTCCTTCATGGAACTTGGCAACTAGCCAACCTTAACAACATAGTAAGCATAGTTCTATCTGATTAAAAACAAAATTATAATGGACAGCGGCAACTAGCTCTTACTTATTTACCATATTTTCTTGTAAGCAGTATGCCCCAGAATAAGATGCACACCATGTTTTTGAAAGGTTGAATAAAGAAAAATCTTTCTTTGTAGTAAGTAACTGGGTTATAGCAGCTAGGAAGCTAGGCTCACTCATTGTTCTGCTCCTTGGCTGTGTCTACGTGAGATGCTTTACTGTGTGTTTAGTCTAATCTAATGCATGTTAAAGCATCAGCACAGCAATTACTGCACCATAGATTAGTCTAATACGCTATTTTCTAGTACCTGTAGATCCAGATATTAGAAATTAGCATGTTAAGCTAATGTGCCAAAGCACCCTTGTAGACATGGACTGGGAGCAATTTGCTCCTGGTAAGCCTAGGCAGAAAGGGGCTCACAGGGTTGGAGAGAGCGGTCTCAGTTTGGTGAAATGCTGCCTCCCAGCCACATGGAGATTGGGATGGGTCCCAATTTCTTTGTAGCTAGGAGGCAGCTGCCCAGCAGCTGGGGCAGCTCTCTCTTGCCCTATGGGGATTGGAACCAGCCCCCATGCCAGCCCAGGGCTGGCACCCAGGGGAGCCTGGAACTCCCTCTGGCTGCTGCAGGGGGGCAGAGCAGGGTAGGAGCAGGTCCAAACTGAACTGCTCCTGTCGGGAGTAAATTTGCTCCGGACAGGCGAACATTCAGATTGTATGCGTGGGCCTGAGTTTAATGTGCCTGAATTTTCTGTGTAGAAAATTCAGGCATATTAATTGCTTGTCTAGATGCATCCCTTGTAGATCACTTGTGGATTTACTTTTACTTTTTGTCTGGTAGGCAGCAGAAACTGTTCTTACCATATCTCTCGCAATATTACACACACTCCAATTTCTAGCAACTTTATTTTTAGGGAAAATGGTGAATGTTATGTGGGAGAAATCCTAATATATTTTGCATTCATTTTCTTTAGGAGAACATTTCTGTGGCCTTCATACAACTATTTGTTCAGTAAAATGGGCTTTTTTCAGTGTTGCAGGCTGTTTAAATTACCCAAACTTGAATAAATGAAGCATTTAGGTTGAGCTAATTCTCTTTGGATACCAGATATTTTTTAAGAAACTAGATTTTGAAGATTTCTCATCCTTATTCTTGATAATGCATAAAGTGTTTAGTAAATAATGAAAAGTAACAAAAATAATATAAAGATGAAAATGCTGTTGCATTTGAGTCCGAAGTAGAGAATTATTAATCAATCCCAAAATGCAGACAGCACTGTACATGGGCATGGTCTCCAAATAATCAAAATGCAGGAGGCACAGGGGTCATGAGCAAGTTTACAAGAGAATAATAGCTCTTAAGGTAAGGACCAATTTTGTGTGCTAAACTATCCTAAATTATTCTACACCCATAAAATGCAAAACCAAAACAAGGTGAAAGACAAGTGCAGATTTAATCCTGATTGCAAGGAGGGGTGTTCCATTTGCTCTTTGTGGTGGTGGTTGCAGAGAAGGAAATGCAGTCTGCCATGTTCTGCAACCATGAATACAGAGATGGGTATCAAAAAATAGAAGTTACTGGAAAGTAACTCATTATGTTTAGATTTAAGGCTGATGCCTGTATCTGCTTTCTATATGACACAGTTATCAAATGTGTTTTAGAGTCTTTTCATTATAAACTTCCTGCTATAAACTCTCCATGGAAACTGGAAGGAAGTGGTTCTCTCTCTCTCTGTTAGGAATTTAAACATTTATTGTGTAAATGTTTTTCATTGTTGACATGTTATAGAACAACAACACAGGCCAAATGTTATTTTTATTCCAATCATCATCCTTTTCTTTAAAGAGGGTTTAATAGTACTCCAGTTGACAGAATAGGAAATTATGTGAGCCATCTAATCTTGCAACCGTACTTGCTCATATTCAGACATCTTTTTCTACCAAGCATATGTAGTTTTTGATCATGGCTGCTGCCGATGGCAGATACAGTTCAGCTTTGCCCATCATATTTACAGTAATTATCAGAAAGCAAAAAGTTTTGCCATCTTGTGTTCTTTTCCTTATGTTTCTCAAAGTTATCTGCCTTGCATACTGTTGACACGGGGACAAACGTGTTTGAACACACCTATGAAAAACATCCGGGTTTTTTTACAGACTTGTCACCTCAGATGCATTTTGTAAGCTGTGTGAACATGAAATCTCACATACTGGTGTAATAGTTTTTGCTCTAGAAATTTGTTTGAAATATCATTAGTCACCTGCCAGGATTAAGTTAATGTAAAATCTTAAAACCTAAGTATATATGGAAAAATATGACAAAAAATTACCTTAAATTGCTTTAGGTGCTACTACTTCTAATGAGTAGTACCTCTTCTATACAGTGAACCAGGGGAGAATAAAAGTAGCAGTTATTGATGTGCATAAATGATTTAGGTAGATACCTACAGTGGCATTCTGTTCCCTTACTGATGGTCAGCTTACAAATTCTGTTCTTGGCTGCATAGGTTGTGCAGGTAGATAACTATGTACACTCTCAGAGTGTTCATGCACAGTAGGCTATGCATTGGTTGTGTAGATAGCTGGGACACACACACATACCTTGTAGACAAGGAGTGGTATCCAAGGCCCAAAAATATATTCACTGAAAATCCATAACTCATAAGAGTTAGAACTGAGGCAGGTCCTGAGTTATGTTATGAATATGATCTTATGATTATAGTTGACTGGCAATATATATGGCTACATCAAGTAATAGAAAATCAGTTTCGTCTTGAGGTTTTAGGTGTAGCAAATACTCCAGATATAGTACTTTGTTGCCTTGAAATCACATAACTGACCTCATACGGCATGTCCACACACATAAGCACGTGCGCTTGCAGCAGCTGAAATAGAAACAGTGCAAATTTGAGCCGGGGCTTTTTGCCTCAGTGCACGTGCTCAGACATGCACTTTGTTGTAGAGCAAATTGTGCTTATTGGGGCAAAATACCCCTGCCTGGCTCCTCCTGGATCTGCAGCCAGGGGAGCTAGAGCCTGGGCCCAGCACTTGTGCTGTCCCCAGCAGTATAAAAAGCTGCCCTGTCCTGGCCCCATCCGTACAAAAAGCTGCCCTGGCAAGTAGCTCACGGCTACTCACTCTTAGGAGCTCCTGGGGCCCAGCCAGTTGGTACCTGGGGACACTACCCCATGTGCCAGCTGGACTGGTGAAGAGCCCTGAGAGTTCCCTGCACCCTTTACCCACTGCAGCAGTCTGGCAGTGGGGGCTGCTGCCTGGCTGTGTCCTGCTGCCCACTTGCCAGACCCGGATGAGGCATCTGCCCCTCTGAGCCAGCTGCCAGTGGGCTGTGGCTGCAGAATTGGCTTTTTTGTGGAACTACTGCTATGTGTGCCCCTTGCCCAGCCATATGGGCAACTATTGCCCAGAAGATGTTTTGGATGTGGTGGCCTGCATTTAACTGTCAAAGCATGTCCTCCTGGCCCCATTTGGCCAGGAGGTCAGCCATAGCCAGCTGCGTCCAAGGTGCCAGCTCCGAGCAGGCTGCTCTGCCTGGGGCCTACCACTTGCCTCCCTAGCAGGAATTTTGGTGTTCCCTATTGGAAAACTGAAAAATCCCTGATTAAAAAAAATCCTGAAGTCACTCTGTAAAATTCCCAAAAATCCATGTTCCTCCCGAATTAAAACAAAAGACCACTTTAAAGAGAGAGAGAGAGACAGAGAGACAGCTATCAGTTGGGCAAAGTTTTATTGATATATCTACAGTGTTAAAGCAATTTAGAAGACTACCTGTGTCTCTATCATCATAATGAAGTGAATTCTAAATACATGTTTCATGAATACATGAATATATATTTTGTTGTCCCCCCTCCCACAGGTGCTGTGGCCCTCCTCAGGGGCTACAGCCCCCCACCAGGGGTAACAGCCCCCCATCAGGGGCCAAATTGCCTCCACAAGGGCTATCACCCCCTCTGCAGGGCCCACATGCTGCACCTCAGCCCCCTGATTGCTGCCTCACCTAGCCCCATCCCCCACTTGCACCCCCAGGCCCCCAGGCACTTAAAAAAAAAAACCAAGAAAAAAAGCGCCTCTACTCACCCTACAAGCGGGGGCTGTGGGGCCCCTGGGCAGCACGGGGCAGCCGGGC
>NW_005841893.1:4252754-4260254 GCF_000455745.1 Alligator sinensis
TCCTCTAGCCCCCCGACCCCTTACTTACTGGCAGTGGAGCCCTGCTGCTGGCACACTACCTGCCCTGCATAGGGCAGGCAGCGTACTTCAGCACCAGGGTGAAACAAAACAAAACAAAACAAAACAAAACAAAACAAACCAGTGCTTCAGAAATCTACAGGATTACTTAATTTTAAGCAAGGACAAGCCCCGCTGAACTTTGCGTTTAGTTTTTGCAGGTTTAGGAATGTGTTGATGGAAAAAGACTGTTCAGTTGTTTATATCCAGGTGCTTCAGGACTGTCAAGCAATCAGCGTGAGACATTAGACCATAAAAAGAAAATGTAAATATTTTGAAATGTGATGCTAAAAGATCAGTGAGAGAGAGAAACAATGCAGAAAAGAGCCCTTATTTCCAGTGGCAACAATCTGAACTTTTCTGTTTATTTGTAGAAAGAGATAGATGAAAAAGCAGTAATTCAGACAGGTGAAGGTTGTGACGTTATACAAGACATTTCCCTTCTAATTCCCTTTTTTAATAATTTAAACTATTTCTGCCCTTAGATGCAAATTTCTGAGAAGGAAAAAAAAATCTCTTGCATAGTTTTAACTTTTAAACATGAATTTGGCAATTATCTTACCTTTTATTGTCCTTCATTACAAGTGCATTTCAAATTCCTTTTAAATACTAATGATAATAATAAATACTTTTGTTATGCATAATTATTTCATTTGGGAAGACTGAAGTGTTTCATAGTCATAGGGGTTTAGGTTGTAGCCGTGTTGGTCTAAGGATATAGGCAGACAAGGTTCCTTGGGTGAATTTGATATCTTTTATTAGACCAACCCAAATGGTTGGAGAATAGTTATTAAGCAAGCTTTCGGGTTCAAAAACCCTTCATCAGGCTCAGGAAGCTGCAGCAGTTGGTGTGTGCTCTTCCTGGATGGAATGAAAAGTAAAGAAGCCAGGGGCTGGGCTGGGCTGGGGAGTCAGTTGCCAGGCAGATTATAATGTATCAAAAATCCAATGTCTATGTTTAGTCCCTGATCTCTAGTATCCAGCAGGTTGATGAAATGGAGCTCATAGGCTCGTCTCTGGGATGTGTTGTGTAAATTTCCCTTGAGGATCAGGACTGAGAGATTGGAGAGAGAGTGGCCCTCCTGTGAGAAATGTGCCCCCACCAGTAATTGGGTGTTTCTGTCTTTGATGGATTTCCGGTGTGCATTCATTCTGGTGCACAGTTGTTGTCTGGTCTCTCCTACATATCTTCCATCAGGGCACTTGGTGCACTGGATGAGGTATACTACATTCCTGGAGGTGCAGCTGTAAGATCCTGGGATGCTGATGGCTCTGTTGTGGGGTGTAGTAATAGTGGGGGTGGTGGAGATGTGGGGGCAGGTTTTGCATTTCTTGTCATGGCACGGTCTGGATCCTTTTGGTGTGTTCTGGGGTTGAGGAAGTTTGCTTCTGGTGATGAGGTTGGCGAGGTTCGGTGCTTGTCTGAAGGCTAGGATGGGTGGCTCTGGGAAGATCTTTTTAAGAATAGGGTCTTTTTCTAATATGGGTTGCAATTTTTTGAGGATTTTCCATACAGGTTCAAGGGAGGAGTGATACGTCATAACCAGCGGTGTGCGATTTGTGGGTGTTTTTCTTCTGTACTGCAGCAGTTCTTCACGTGGTATCCAGGTGGCTCTTTCAAACGTGCGATCTACCTCTCTGGAGGAGTGTCCTTGCTGGGTGAAAGCCTTTTTAAGATTGGTGAGGTGGCAATCCCGGGTGTTCTCTTCAGTACAGATGCGGTGGTATCTGAGGGCTTGGCTGTATATCACTGCTTTTTTGGTGTGTTTCGGGTGATTGCTGGTTCTGTGCAGATATGTATGTTGGTCTGTGGGTTTCTTGTATACTGTGGTCTGTATTTTACCCTTCTGGATACTGATCCTTGTGTCTAAAAAGGGGATGTTGGTGTTGGAGTATTCTAAAGAAAGTCGGATGGAGGGATGGTGACTGTTGAATTTCTGGTGGAACTCAAGTAGAGATTCCAGGTTCTCACTCCAAATGATGAAGATGTCATCGATATATCGTAAGTACAGCAAGGGTTTGATGGTGCAGTTCTTGAGGAAGTCTTCTTCCAGGTGGCTCATAAAAAGGTTGGCATACTGTGGGGCCATTTTAGTGCCCATAGCTGTTCCCATCATCTGGAGGAAGTGTTGATTATTAAAAGTGAAATTGTTGTGTGTGAGGATGAAGTGTATAAGCTCAGTGATATCTTTGGGTCTGTATTCTGGGTTGTAATCTTGTTCCTGTAGATATGTAAGGCAGGCATGGATGCCATCCTGGTGTGGGATGTTGGTGTATAGGCTGGTAACGTCCATGGTGGCTAGGAGTGTGTTCCTGGGAAGGTGGTCTATGTTTTTAAGTTTCCGTAGCAAGTCTGTGGTGTCTTGGACAAAACTTGCTCTGTGGGTGACAAGCGGTTTTAGGATGGATTCAACAAAACCTGATATTTCCTCAGTTAGGGTCCCATGGTTGGATATGATAGGTCTGCCAGGGTTCCCTTGTTTGTGGATTTTAGGGAGCATGTAAAAAGTCCCTGGGTTAGGTAGCGGGGGGATCAAGGTCTGTAGTTTTTCTTGTAATCTTGGTGGAAATGATTTGATGGTATTGTTGAGTTTTTTGGTGAAAAGGGGCGTAGGATCTTCTTGTAGTTCTTTGTAGTAGGTGGTGTCAGAGAGCTGTCTGTTGGCTTCCTTTATGTAATCCTCACGGTTTAGGATGACTATGACTCCTCCTTTATCTGCTGGTTTTATTACTATTTGGTGGTTAGATCTTAGAGATTCTATGACCTGTTTCTCTGGTAGAGAGAGGTTGTGGTGGTTTTGTGTGTTGCTGATTATTTCATTGTTCATTCTTTCCCTGAAGTAGTCCATGTAGTTTCTCTGGTAGAGAGAGGTTGTGGTGGTTTTGTGTGTTGCTGATTATTTCATTGTTCATTCTTTCCCTGAAGTAGTCAATGTAGCGGTCAAGGTTAGGGTTTCGTCCACTGCGAGGTGTCCAATCTGATGTTTTTTGGGGTTTTTTGGCATTGATCTTTTCTTGAATGTTGTCAGAGGATGAGTTGTTGTTGGGAGTGGGTTCAGTTTGGTCGTGGAAATATTCTTTGAGGCGCAGGCGTCGGAAGAATTCTTCTAGTTCTCCACATTGAAGTATTTTATTAGGGTGTTTTTCTGGACAGAAATTTAGGCCTTTAGAAAGGACAGATTTTTTCAGTTTTGGTAAGCGTGTGTGTGGAGAGATTGATAATATTTGTGGGTTGGTTGCTGCTTGCAGTTTCATCAAATCTGAGGTTGGAAGGTCGTAAGGTGTTGGTGTTGTTCCTATTCAGTCAGCATGGGTGACTGGTTCCTCCTGAGTGGGGGGGGCATGTGCAGGTCCCTCTTTAGCAACTGGGAGGGTTCCCACCCCACAGCTGATCTCACCGAATGGGGGAAGGGGAGTTCCCCGCAGCCGATCGCACCAACCCAGAAGTGCCAGCGGCACTCCTGGAAGTGCCAGCGGCACTACTTCTGGAGCCCCCAATCCCTGGCCGGCACTCCTGCCTGCCCCCCCTGCCCATTGCCTAAGCGGGGAGTGCTCACTGTCAGGGGGTGGCGCACCAGCGCTTTCAGGGGGTGCATGTACCCCCCCATGCATCCCCTGTGCCTTGCCACTGTCAGTCAGCATCACCTAAAAGACATTTGGTGATGCTACTGTGCAGTAACTCCAGTTACTCCAGTTACTGCACGGTCATTTAGTATTCGTGTATACAGAAGTACTAAATGACTGTGCAGTAACAACTGCGCAGTCAGCATCTTGTGTAGACATGGCCCTAGTGTCCTTTCAAAATTTGCATATCAGCTATACAATTTGGATTTCTGTTATATGCTCAGTAATTCTAGATTCTCAGTGGTGGTTAGACAGTAGCTTTTCTGCTAGACAGTTACCTGCAAATTTCAATCTTTGCTTCCCACCTTTATGATTGCAAAGAAACAGTTCCCAACATGAGTAAAGCGCAATATAAGGTGATGCAATGCATCTTCAAAACTATGCAGACAAATATTTCCCAAGACTGCATGTTCAAAGAGTGAAACCTGGCCAGAGTCTTATGAGTTTCTAATACAGCTCTTTATACCTTGCCCAGTTTCTCTGAGGTAGAGCTTGGAGAAAGCTCTTATTAAGCAACAAACATAGATAATGGAATGGGAAGAGGTGTAAGTACTGGAGACTCTCTATTAGTACATTTGAAGTAAAAAGCTGATGGAGTGAAGAACTGTAGTGGAAATACCACACCTGCACAGCTTGTGGTAACCAAGGATATGTGTGAGGAGAGGAAAAAACAGAATATGAGTCTGAGAAAGAGAGTTCTTCTTAAGGACGTCAGCAAGAGTTTAAGGGTCAGTTATATTTATCAGACACCTACCTGATGTTGACTGATATGAAACAGGGGGCCTAATAAATATTTCAGTGGCTAGCCCTGCAGTAGTGTGTCCCCAACAGTAATGGCAGTGTTAATTAATTTACTGCAGCCTAATACCATCACACATGTAGATGGTGTCACTTTACTCCACAGCTAATTAATCTCCCCTACTGTAAAGTGAACGTGTAGATGTAGCCTTTTGTAATGCTTTTGTTTATGCAGTCTTTGCTCTATTTACTCTTAAACGGTTGAGATCTTGATTCATTTCACACAGGCTGTTGACAAGTTTGCTGTAAGATAACATTCTGTCATTGTTAATGCAGACTAGATTGGAACTAATAATCTAGGAGTATCTGCTGGACATCCCCTAGGTAAATAACTTTCCAACTTTTTAAAATACTTTTCTAACAATAGAATACAGCGTCTTTAAAGTCATTTAGCTCAAAATATGTCTTTAACTTAAGTGTGCACATTCAGCCCCATCTAGTTCATTTCCCTTCCCTTTGACTTGAACTATTAACTGATTTCCCTGGAATAAAAGGATATTGGTCAATGGGAGTTGAAGGTAATGGAAAATGCCCAGGTGTGTCTGAGGACAGACACAAAACATTTATGTTTAATTAAACAGACTCATCTAAAAGCAAAGTAGATCAAATATATCTAGAACAATACAAGGAAAAACAAGCCCAATGGTGAAGCAGAATAATGGCAGTGTAAGAATTCAGTGGAAATACGGCATTGTTCAGTATCTAACACTGAGCTTGGCCTGGATTAAAAATAAATTATAGAGATGTATTTAATGAATGCAAAGCCATAGATTCTGGTTGCAGTGAAACTACAGTTGCAATTCAGTAGTATAATAATAAAATAAATACATCAAATAAATACATAATAAACAATAAATAAAATAGTCATATTGCAACCAACAGCAGGAAAAAAAAGCCAGTATCAGAATATCATGGTTTTCTTAGGGAAGAAGTATACCTTTAAAATGTAAATTTCTTCTTCTAATTTGCTGTGACACCATGCTTTTGCTTAATATTCCATTGCATTTCATTATCTTTCTTTGTGTAATTAGTAATCTTACAGTGAACAAGTTTATATTTTGTCATTATAAAGCTTATAATTATTTTAATTATCATAAAGATAATATCATAGCTATTTCTACTACGACATAAATATCTATATCTATATCTATAGATATAGATATAATATGATTCATAGATGCTAGGGTCTGAAGGGACCTTAATGGATCATTAAGTCCGACCCTCTGCCAGTTGCAGGAAAGTGCTGGGGTCATGTGACCCCAATCATGTGCTTGTCCAGTCTCCTCTTAAAGACCCCCAAGGTAGGGGAGAGCACCATCTCCCTGGGAAGCCTAAAAGAAGTTCTTCCTGATGTCCAGCCTAAATCTACTCTCTATCAATTTGTGGCTGTTGTTCCTGGTTATTCCAAGGGGTGCTCTGGTAAACAGAGCATCTCCTGTTTCCTGCTACCCCCCTCTCCCTCTAGTGAATTTGTATACTGTTGCAAGACCCCCCTCAGCCTTCTCTTGCTGAGGCTGAAAAGGTCCAGGTCCCTCTGCCTTTCCTCATAAGGCCTTCCCTGCAGGCCCCTAACCATATGAGTGGCCTTCCTTTGGACCCTCTCAAGGTTGTTCATATCCTTCTTGAATTGCAGGACCCAGATTGGATGCAGTACTGTAGCTGTGGCCTGACCAGTGCTGCATAGAGGGGAAGCATCACCTCCCTGGACCTGTTCATGATACACTTACTAATACATGACAAAGTGTGGTTAGCTCTGCTAATTACTTCATCACATTGATGACTAGTATTCATCTTGGAGTTGACAACGACTTTGAAATCTCTTTCTGCCACTGTGCTGCTGAGAAGGTCATCCCCTGGCCAATAGATGTGCTGATGATTCCCTCTTCCTAAGTGCAGTACCTTGCACTTGCCCTTGTTGAACTGCATCCTGTTGTTCTCTGCCCACTTCTCTAACCTGTCCAGGTTCACCTGGATTCGGATTCTTCCCATCAGTGTATTTGCTTTGCTCCATAGTTTGATGTCATCTGCGAATTTGGACAGAGTGCTTTCCATGCCCTCATCCAGGTCACGGATGGAGATATTGAATGGCACTGGCCAAAGGACCGAGCCTTAGGGGACCCCACTGCCCACATCTTTCCAGGTCGATACTAACCCGTCCACCATCACTCTCTGGGTACAACCCATAAGCCAATTTGTGTGTGGGTATGTGTATATATGTGTGTGTGCACACGCGTGTGTGTGTGTGTGTGTGCATGTGTGTGCATGTGCATGTGTGTGCATGTGTGTGTATGTATGTGTGCGTATGTGTGTGCGTATGTGTGTATGTATGTGTGCATATATGTATGTGTGTGTATGTATGTGTGTGCATATATGTATGTGTGTATATGTGTATATATGTGTATGTGTGTGTATGTATGTGTGTGCATATATGTATGTGTGTATATGTGTATATATGTGTATGTGTGTGTATGTATGTGTGTGCATATATGTATGTGTGTATATGTGTATATATGTGTATGTGTGTGTATGTATGTGTGTGGTGTGTATGTGCATGTGTGTATGTGTATATATATGTGTGTGTGTGTGTGTGTATATATATGTACGTGTATGTGTATATGTGCATGTGTGTATGTGTGTATATCTATGTGTGTGTATATGTGTGTGTATGTGTGTATATCTATGTGTATATCTATGTGTGTGTGTATATATGAATGTGTGTATGTGTGTATATGTATGTGTGTATATGTGAGTGAGTGAGTGTGTGTTTACGTGTGTGTATGTGTATATGTGTGTATGTGAGTGAGTGTGTGTATGTTTACGTGTGTGTATGTGTGTATGTGAGTGAGTGTATGTTTACGTGTGTGTATGTGTGTGAGGGAGTGTGTGTATGTTTGTGTGTATGTGTGTATGTGAGTGTGGTATGTATGTATATGTGTATGTGTTTATATGCGTGTTTGTATATATATATATGTATATGTGTGTATGTGTTTATATGTGTGTGTGTTTGTATGTATATGTGTG
>NW_005841893.1:4265254-4278710 GCF_000455745.1 Alligator sinensis
CCAGGGACAACTAGCTGCAGCACAAGGTGTCCCAGTGCTAGTAGTCCCCGGCGAACCAAACGTCCATGGTCATTTACATGCGTCCATACGGTTCTGCTAGAATCATTGATGTACATTTGTAACTGAGACCCAGCTTTGGTCCTTTTTTTCCAGTTAAAGTAATGTAAGATGCAATCTGTCGCAAACTGTTCATAATTTCATTTACTAACATAACTTGTGTAGCTATAAGCTTCTTCCACAAAAACCTCACAAAATATTAGATCATCAAACGTTCACTCCAGGCTGAACTATTACATTCTCTGCAGTTTAGAATCCATTCGTAAGGGAGAAGTATCCTTTTTTAGTAGGTATTTCTTTATTTTTAATACATTCATTTAGTACATTTAAAGACACATGCCATTAAGTTATTTCTACAAAAGTGTTTCAGAAAATAACGGGAATTTCAAAGTAAAACCATTTTGTGTGAAATGAGTGGGGAAACTACACAGCAATGGGGAACACTGGTGGTAGCATTCTTGAAAGCACCTATCATTTACGACTGCATAGAGAAGTGATGTGGTCCAGTAAATGATCATTGGACACAACATGGTTTTATTTCAAAATAGCCATTACTTTGTGAAAGACCTGTGTATATTTATATTTTATTAGCTTTTTAAATAAAATAACGTGTTGTCTGGCAATCTGATGTTAGTTTTAATGAATTTCAGGCCTCTGGCAAATGTTGTATTTCTGGTGCAATTAATGTGTTAATTGTATCATAAATAGGGATACGCCACCTGTTCATTGAATTTATGGTGCCATAAAATGGCAAATCAGCCTTAAAGATATTCCTCAAAAATATGTGACATCTTTGTGGCTGGTTTATATGGCACCATAAATTTAACGTATAGGATGCTCCATCATGCCAATGCTGACAACCAGCCAATTGTCAACATCAGGACCTGGGCAGCCCCTAGAGCCTAGCTAGCAGTTTTGCGATTTTATGCTGTATTCCCAGAATTGTGTGGCCTACCATGCATGTTGGACATGACAGATAACCTGATTTGGGAAATGGGACACAAAGTTACTCTTATCCCAATTGCACAACTGCCTTAACATCTGCCAGCGCCTCACAGCTCACAAATATGAGTACTAGATAAAACTTAACAGGCAAAGTATGAGTGAGAACTCCCTGGTTTCCTCATAGTATTATGCAATCAACCTTAATTTTGATTTATAGTACTTCTGATATCTAGCCTTGAGATGTGAAAGGTAGTCTGGTTCAATCCTCACTACAAAAAAACAAAACAAAAACAAACCCCCCAAAATATGTCTTGAACATTAAGAAGCCATTGTCTGAATAGAGGCAAAGTACCAGATAATGCAGTGAGACTTGACCTAAGTCACATTTATATCCAAGTAGATTTGAAGTTTCTTCAGGGTTTTCACTGTCAAAGTAATATTTTACTTACCAGTGTTGTGCAGCTACATGTTTCGTATCTTGGGAATTATGTATATATGATAATTAGTTAATACGTTTGCATATATAGAAATATTTAGTATCTATGTGGAAATAAATATGTAATTTGTCTTGGTCCTGCGGTGTAGTATGGTAGGTCAGGGACCTGAACAGAACCTGAAAGGGTGATGAAAGGTGCACAGAGCAAGATTTGGTGCTGGGTAACAGCTGCTTAAATGAGATGGGTTTGTGGGTGGTGTTGCAAGGTATGGATGGCTTCAGGGATGTGTGGCACAGGTATTTCTGACCATTTGTCAGGGAAGTTAGAAACAGCTTGTTTTATGGGAGATGATTTGGGTATGGGTAGGAGTGGACAGTGGATTGTAGCAGAGTTGGTACTTTGTGTGAGCTAGAGAAGATGGTGTGGGGGATGTCCCAAAGCAAATTTAGGGCAGCTGAGGTGGGACAATTGGAAGAAGGATGAAGGCTGCAATTTGATTGCAGGGGAGAAGGTGACTGGAGGGGTGCAGCAGTGAACAGGAGAAGTACTACACACTTCTGCAACTGCAGCTGCTGCTGGTTGACTGGATGGTTGCAGCAGTGAACAGGAGAAGTACTACACACTTCTGCAACTGCAGCTGCTGCTGGAACTGCTGTTTTAGGGTTTTTTCCCTCTCTCCTGGTGTTTTGTTTTGTTTTGCTTTTTCTATTCAGATCCAGAAGTGGACGGAACAGCTTCTTAGCTGCTTAGACAGAAGTTTTCACGGTATCCTGTAGTGGCCATACTACTGGCGGCCATTCCTTCAATTCCAAATGAATGTGTGACATGTTCAGAATGCATGGGGCTTGGCCAGGGAGCATGACTGTCAAGCAAGATGCATGCCACTTGGCAGATCTTTTGAACGTAACACAAACAAATAGAAACTTTTGGGCACTTGGGATCATGATGTTTAGGTTTCCAAAAGGAAAGATAATGCAGAATTAAAGCTGGACTTCCTGGCTTTTATTCCTGACTATAGAACTAAACTTAGTATGAAACCTAGCATAAACTACTACAGCTCTTGCAGACTCAGTGTACTGATGTACAAAAATGGGTTTAATTGCTGTATCTTTGACAATAATATAGCGCTGAATATTTATTAATTCATTTTGTGATGGATAGTTGAAAAATGAACATAATTTAACTCTTTTAAAGTAAGACACTCTTGCTTTAGAAGGAGAACATAATACCTGCAGGGCATATCTAGCATAATTCATTCCTGGTCAAATCCTCCCTGGTATCAACAAGAAAAAATATGAAGAAGCCAAAATAATTTTTTAAATATAAATTATTCTACAACGGGTGCAATCTTTCATATGTAGGAAATGTAGATACAGTTGATTTCAACAGCTGATCTTTCCCCCCTAAAATAAAATGAAGCCTTTGTCTTCACTTTTATGGGATATGGTGATTAAACATGTGTCTGAAGGCAATTGATGCACTGCATCTGTGCTAATGTCATTTTCATGGCTTATCAATCTCACAGTATGCTGAAATTTAAACATTTCTCTTTTTTTTTTTTTTTTTTTATTATGTAGTACCTAATGGTAAAGGAGAATGCTAAAAAGACCATTGCAGAAAAAAACCAAGAATGTTGTAGGTCTCCGTGCTTGTGTAATAGGCTATTTAATGCCTTAATGCCACAATAGGGAAAATATAAAACAAAACAAGAGTTGGAATAGGCCTGCAGGTTTTTTTTTGGTTTTTGTTTGGGGGGGGGGGGGGGGGTTGTGGTAATTTACTATTAATTGAAATAGTTTTGTTTTTATGCATCTGTCATGCTTCTTGAAATAAAAGCTATAGAAGCAATTTCAGTTGAAGTGAAAGACCATTTTAGCTGGTGCAGGTACCAGTATGCCATTGCCCAACATTCTATTTTATACCTGTTTTATAAAGCTCAGTTAATGGTAGTAGAGACACTTTGAACAGTGTTTCCTTCAGACTTCTGATGTTTTCATGTTACACTAGGACACTTAGCATTACCTAAGCAATATAGAAATTCTGCCTATGACATCACTATGAAAAGCATGTACAACAAAGAATAAAAATACATAAGGTTAGAAAAGTTTCCATAAAATACAGAATTTTAAATAGTCATGTCAAGAGCCAAAAAAAAAGAAGAGAAGAGTATTAATTTTCTATTTTCAGCATGCATTGAAGTCGACAATGACAGGTTGGACCATGTCAAATAATACTAAAAAGAGTGGTTGTTTTCCATTAAACCTAATTTCTTCAATCACGCTGAAATCCTTATGCTTAAGATAATTTTCACCCAAAATCAAAAGGCCAGCTCAGCAGTTATATTCCAGTTAAGCCCAGCTGTGAGGGTTTAAGCAAGGGGCAGGCAATTATTTCAGCTGGAAGGTTGCTGAGTGAGTTTTGGTGAACTGTTGAAGCTGGGCGGCACCTGGACCAGGCGGGACCATGGGATCCGCCACAGGCCATATTTTGCCCACCCCAGGTGCATCCAGACAAACACGGTCATATGTTGTGTTGTGCTATAAACATGTTTGCAGTGCCACATACTGCATAGTCTGGAGTTCTCTGTGCTGCAAGGGCATGCTGGCTAAGCATGTGCTGCTCTGTTTTCTTTTCTACCGTTTTTACCCCTGGATATCCAGGGGTGAAGAAAAAAATGCAGGGAAAAAAACCCCTGAAACAGCGCACACTTGGGAAGCATGCACTCCTAAAAAGTGGAGCCAGGCTGCTCAGAGCCATGTTGCAAGTGCAGGCCAGGCTCGGCCAGGCAGGATCACCATGGTGCAGCTCCAGGAGGCCCCCAGGACCACAGTTAAGGCTGCTGGGGCCAGCATAGTGCTGGCCCCAGCCTTCCCTATGCCTTCCCTTGCATCCCATTTATGCAAGACACAAACTGGAACAATTGCCAAAATTTTTTTTTTTTTTAAGAAACTGAAAGTGGTAGAAGAGTCGCGGAGAAAATTCAAAATCCAAAATAGGCAGGAAGCCTTTACCTGTAGCTAAGACACTACACTGTACAAGCACCATGGACTCATAGATGTCTGAGCTTCCATTTTTAAAGGGAATTAAAACTCTTACATGAAGTTGAGGAGTCAGTTTCATGAAGACTTAGAAAACTGTTTTGGGAAAGTAAAACTTAAGTTTGAGTAGGAGCAGCACTGGTACAGAGCTGCAGAGCCTTTTTGTGCACTGTCGTTAAAGAATTCCATGTTACTAAGTTTGTGTCAGTGATATTACAGCTCTGCCAAAAATATCCCTAAATTAGAGTGATGACAAACAGTGATGATAAAGGGATTTGGAGCTTTTCTCCTAATTTAATAGACCTACTTTACTGAGATCCAAACATTTTAGGGAGAGTATAATTACTATAACTTGGTACAGCTCCTCTCAGATGCATTTAAAATATGTCTAGGTTTTCCAATTTATAGGAAATAAAAATGCTGATTTCAAATCAATTGAATTAAAAAAGGATGTGGAGAAACTTGAGAGGGTGCAGAGGAGAGGTCAGGAAAACACCTTATGAAGAGAGGCTGAGAACCATGGGACTCTTCAGCCTGGAAAAGTGCAGGCTCAGGGGTGATCTGGTGGCCACCTACAAGTTTATCAGGGTCGCTCATCAGGATCTGGGGGAATGTCTGTTCACCAGAGCGCCCCAACGGATGACAAGGTCGAATGGTCACAAACTCCTCCATAAGCATTTCAAGCTGGACATAAGGAAGAGCTTCTTTACTGTCCGAGCCCCCAAGGTTTGGAAGAGACTGCTGCTGGAGGTGGTTCAAGCACCTACTTTGAATGCCTTCAAGAGACACTTGGATGTTTATCTTGCTGGGATCCTATGATCCCTGCTGACTTCTTACCCCTGGGGCAGAGGGCTGGACTCGATCTTCCAAGGTCCCTTGCAGCCCTAATATCTATGACTCTATAAATACACCATTTTGGGATATTTTGGTTAATTGGCAACAAGCAGTTCATTCAGTGCAGAGAAACAACATATCACAAACTGACCTTTGCCCAATATGATTTAATTTTCCTCCATATAGGGATGAGATAGCATCATAGATAGTTACAACCTCACCTTGAGAAGAGAAAATGTGACTGCCATTGTTTGGTTTCTGCATTGTGTTTCAAACTGCTGTGTAAAAAGTCTTTTGTTTTAAAGGAATTGAAGTAACTCTGTGGAAACCTCACATTGGCAACATATTATATATAACATGTACACTATACACATCAGTTGATATTACCCCTTTGCATGCTTGTCTTCCACAGAAATGGCCAAAATGCTGGCCTGGCATGTTCTACTGATTGACATTGGCATGCTCAATGGTAGTTAATGTACTGCTGAGACTAAAAGTTTTTATCAATTAATATTTGATTTTTTATGAATGATTCCAATTAAGTATGGTTGCAGTGCACATACCAATTGCTCCTTAACTTTCCTACACAAGATTAAAAAAAAAAAAAAAAAGAGCAGAGTTCTGGGATAATAGTCACTTTCAGAGTTTAAACGACACAGAATGCAAAAGACTAAATGGATTCATTGATGATTTCAAAAGGTTTGAGTTGTTGAAATATTATGAAATAAGCCTGCATTTCTCTGAGCTTTTCCTAAGTAAGGTCTGAAAACCTTGACTGTGACATTATAATCTTATTATTTTTCATCATCTTCATAATAATAGATATTTTTAAATGTATAGTGAGACTTACATATGATATTCCTTTTTTGAGTACCTAACGTGATATAAGATCAAATACAGTGGGCTTCAATAGTGTAAGATTTCTTATGTATATTATAAACTTTGCCAACACGCTTGCTGTTAAATTTATTTATGAAAATAAAGTGTACAGCTATGCCACATTAGGTGTAATCTCAGATAAGCAGAAACTGAATGGATGAGTACATGGAAAAGGGGCCTCTAAGGAAAAGAACAACAATGGTAGTAATTTAGAGAACTTCAAAGCCTTTTAAGATGCTGCAAGAGGCACATGCAGGAACATGAAAATGTTCCCTGCGCTGCAAATTTGCAGCGTGGGGGCAAAATTAAACCCCTGGATATCCAGGGGTCAAGAGAAACCACAGCAGAAAAAGCAGGGCAGCAACCAGAAGCTGGGTCCTCCACAGAGATGGTCTGGTAGCAACCAGACTGTCTCTATGGCTGGCCTTTGCCCTGGTGCTGAAGCATGCTGCCAGCCCATGCAGGGCAGGCGGTGTGTCAGTTGCAGGGAGCTAGACCCGGGCTCCAGTGCCAGTAAGTAGAGGGTGAAGGGGGCTGGAGGACGGGGGGGAAGGGACCATGGAGGGGAACCCCCACCAGCCCCTACTGCTCCCCTAGCCCCCCCTGATCACTTCCCTGCTTGGCCTCTCCTACATGAGTTCCCCCAACCCCCCAATCCCTGCCCTCCCACCCCATAGTCTTAAACAAACAAACAAACAAAAAACCCCAGCACTTACCAGCAGTCTGGCTGTCATCTGGCTGACTGTGGCCCCGCCCGCACAGCATGGGGCAGGGTAACAACCCCAGGAGCCCCAGCCCAGATCTCTGTCAGGAGGCCCAAGAGCCCACCCCCACCCTAGCGTAAGTAGAGGCTTTTCCCATTTTTTTCCTGGTTTTTTTCTGGGTTTTTTAAAGGTGATGGTGCCTGGGATTGTGGGGGTAGCCATGGGGGCCTGGGGGTTCAAGCTGGGAGATGAGGCTGGGTGGGACAGCCATTGGGGGGTCTGGGGGAGTGGGCAGAAGTAGGGCTGAGAGGAGCAGCCATTGTGGGGGCTGCAGGAGCTGGCGGGGGATGGGGCCAGGTGGGGCAGCAATCCAGGGCGCTGGGGGAGCAAGCGGGGGGTGGGGCATGTGGGTCCTGCAAGAGGTGGTGGTGGCCTGTTTGGGCGGGGCTGCGGCCCCTGCAGGGGCAGCAAAACATATAGGTATTTAGAATGGATTTGGGGATATTTTACAGAGTGACTTTGGGGTTTTTTTATCAGGAATTTTTCAGTTTTCCAATAGGGAACATCAAAATTGCTTCTAGGGAGTCCAGTGGCATCTCCCTGCCTTGTCAGAGCTAGCACCTTGGACCCAGCTGGCTGTGGCTGACCTCGTGGCCAAATGGGGTCAGGAGGACATATTTTGACAGTTCAAAGCAGTCCATCACACCCGGAACATCTTTCGGGCAATAGCTGCACAGGTGGCAGGGCAGGGGACACACATGGCAGTAATGCCACACAAAGGCCAACTCTGCAGCCACAGCCCATTGGCAGCTGGCTTAGAGGGGCAGATGCCTCATCTGGGTCCGGCAGGTGTGTAGCAGGTCAGAGCCAGGCAGCAGCCCCCACTGCCAGACTGCTGCAGGGGTAAAGGGGCCAGGGAACTCTCAGGGCTGCTTCAGCAGTCCAGCTGGCACAAGAGGCAGTGTCCCCAGGTACCAATTGGCTGGGCCCCAGAAGCTCCTGAGAGCAAATAGCTTTGAGCTACTTGCCAGGGCAGCCTTTTATACTGCTGGGGACAGCACAGGTGCTGGCCCCAGGCTTTAGCTCCCCCTGGCTGCAGATCTGGGAGGAGCCAGGAAGGGTTATTTTGCCCCAAGTGGCACAATTTGCTGCACACCAAAATGCATGTCTGGGCATGTGCGCCGACGCAAAAAGCCCGAGCTAAAATTTGCACCGCTTCTATTTGAGCTGCTGCAAGTGCACGTGCTTGCATGTGTGGACGTGCCCAATGAGGTTTTTTTTCTCTCAACTGGCATTCGGGGAAAAAGTCCCTCATCTTATAACCGCATATGGGGAAATCTAACTATGTGCATTGCCTGTCATTAAATTGCTGCCAAGAGCAGCATGTGCTCAGCAACTATGCAACTACGAAATTAACTGAATACAGCCAACACTGAGCATGACTATAGTCACACGGCCTGTATTAGGCAAACATATATTTTTTTATTATTATCTTGTTTGGGGCAAAATAAGTTCTGCATTCTATTGGGGAAGCACAATAGTCAAGTTTGAAAATTCTGCTCAGCAGAGCTCAGTTGTCCAAATTTGTGTGGTTCTGTTGCCAGGCAAGTATCTTCCTTCCCAGACACATCAGTCCGGGTCTTTGGATACTCCCCAAATCTATGTCGGGCATCCTGTGTCCAGACCTTGGGCCCAGAGGCCTTGGGGTTCAGATGTCTATTGTCTTGCTTGATCTTAGCCAAAAGGCTAAGAAGCAAGGGGAACCTACCACAATGGCAGGTTAGTATAAACCATCTGAATAAGATATACATTAGTGCCCATTAAGTGCAATCCCCTTCACCGCCAACTCTTTCAAGTCATGGTGAACCATGGCATTGCATACAATTTGCCCAGAATCCCATTCTCAGCCTGGCACATACAATTAGTATCCTCCACAGGGTGAAGCCGGACCAGGTTGCCATGCGCCTCATCTACACATACATTTTGGGAGTATCCCAGGACTTATGACAAGAGCACCAGGTTCCAGTCATGAGTGGGGGCCAACTAGCATATGGATCCTTTGAGGGTGGCGGGGTATCTGGAATATACACGCATCCTGGGCACGTCCACATGAGACTCTCTTTGAGTACACTGGAATAATTCTACTGCACACTTACCACAGCAGGCAAAACCTGTGCTAATGTACTAATGCACAATAGAATTAGTCTACTGTGCATTAGTGTCACCAGAAAAGCATGCATCAGCGCTAATGCTCAGTAGCACTGATTATGGGGCTTCAAGGTAGTACCTGTAATTACAGATACTAAACTTAATGCGCTGTTATTACAGTGCATTAATGAATGTGTAGATGTGCTCACTGAGCAGTGCTGAGCTGTGGGGCCACTGTGGAGGGCAGGGCCGCACTAATCATACATGTCTGTCTGAGAGGGCATGACAAAGGGATTTTGGGTGAACTGTGCTCAATGACATGGTTCATCATGGGTTGAAATGCTGTTGACTCTGGTGGGGCCCAGCCCAGTGAACTACATGATAAATCGTGAGCCTTTTGGCTTTGGACTAATACAGTGCATACTTTATACTCTTGGCTATGATCAAGTGAGACCCCTAGGCCTGGAACTTCCCTGTAGGATGCCTGCCATGGATTTGGATTGCACAGGTTGGGGCAGAGAGATGGGGGGAGGAGAGGGAGAGTTCCAAAGCCCCAGACCAATAATTTTAGGAGGAAGGATGCTTGCCTGGTGCTAGAGACACAGACTTGAAATATTGAGCTCTGCTCAGTTCAATTCTGGAACTTGACTCTTGGGCTTTGTCCAAGTGTATTTGAAATTTGGAACTGATTTGGACTTCAAAACAAAATTAAAAAAAAAGAAATAGTTTACAGTATGAGTAGGTGCCAAAGTGCTGCTTAAAAGTGTTGCTAAAACTTGCAGTGGTTTAAAAAAAATTGCGTCATTTCCATATAAACTAAATCTGTAGGTACTATATACAAATTGCTACAGCCATGTTTAATTTCAAAGTTATTGTTTTCAGATTTGTTCCTCACTTCCATGTGCTCAGGGAGAGCAGAGACTGGCAGTAAGGGGAGGAAGAGGGGCTGCCCGGGAAAAAGTTGAGGGGAAGGAGGGAGCAAATGACTACCTGACCCCTCAGATTTATTTTTCCTGTTGGAATGGAGGGCGGGGGGAGGGGGGGGGTAAATTCAAGGCAAAACTCCAGTAATTAGATTCTATGTCTGGAAAATTGTAACATATTTATACATTTTCCATATATAGAATCTAATTTTGGGGGGTTTGCCTTATAATCCGGTTCGTCTTCTATTTGAGTAAATATGGTATTCCTTTGTGTGATTCGTATGTCTGAACATGACTAACATATTGACATGTTCCTTAATAACTTTCCAGTACTTTTCTTCTGTTTTGAAAATATGTCAAATATAGACAGCAAGTCAGTAAATAACTTTTCATCAGGGTTTCTAGAATGACAGTCTGTTGTTTCAAGCAGCCTTGTCTCAGTGTCTACATTGACTCACTTTATGGTGGCTCACATTTCTTCTAAACTACTGGGTTTGGAACAAGACTAGAAATTCTTCTCACTTGGTTGAGTGTTTGAAAGTACAAATAACGAATCACTTTAGTATAAGCACCTCCATTTATCAGCTGTGTTTCTACCACTCAAAAGAGACAGCCCTTGAATACTGTTCCCATTTAATAACTACCTTTACATAGTAGGCATATTTTTATCATACATAGGACCTCATGTTCCATGTATAGAATCTAATTACTGGAGGGTGGTCATAAATTCCCTCCCCCACTGCTGTGGCAGAGAAAACAGTGGTGGGGGTGAGAAGCCAGATCCCCCCCTTCCTTGCCCCCCTGTGCCTGTGCTTGCTCTGCTGCCTGGCCCCCATGCCACTTGCTTTTCACAGTGCTGCCTTCCCTGTCACTTGTTCCCCCATGTCTGCCTCCATGCTACCTGTTCCCCTTGCCACCTGCCCCCCCCACCAAGTGTCCCAGTGTTCCCTGTCCCCTCCTTCCCCCCATGCCTGTAACTGCCCTCCTGCTGCCCATCCCTATTACTTCCCCCCACTGCTGCCTCTCCCCACTACCCCATGCCTGCCCTCTGCTCCTCCCTCCCCCTCCACCTGCATCCCTCTGCTGCTTATCTTCTACAGTGGCTCTGGATCTAGCCCCCTGTGCCAGTGGCCCTGGCTCTGGCCCTGGCTTCAGTTCAGCCCAGCCAGTCAGAAGCAGTGGTGGCAACACCAGGCCCAGCTGGCTCAGGGCTGGAGGGGACAGAGTCAGAGTTGAAAGTAAGGGGAGGTAAGGGGGGTGGGGGGAGGAGGCAGTGAGGGAGGCAAGCTGAGTAGTATCCCTGTCCATCCCTGAAATTGCATGCTGCAGGTCTCTGCTGTGCACCCCCTCCAGTGTGTTGTCTTCTTTGCATGGTCTCCCCCACCACACAAGGCACCCCAGCTCAGAGCAGTCAGTGGCTTAGCTCTGCTTTTGGCCCTGAGCCCAGGACCAAAGCTGGAGGTGAGCTGCTGCTGCCCTGGGCTGGTACTCAAATCTAAGATGAGGCTTTTTTCCTTCCACGTTAATTTGGGAAACAAGCTCATCTTGGATTCAAGTTAATATGGTACATGTAGTATTTATTCTGTATTGAACTACATACTCCTTCCTGTGCCTTTAACCAGATAATAACTTTTAGTGAATTTATTTTCTTTCCTGTGTGTTGTAGGCATGGTAGAAATGTGGCTGCTAAATGGAAATGCTTATTTTAGAGTGATTTATTAATGGTACTTCTCATAACTCAGTCAAAATAGGAAAAATCTTAGTTCAGCCTCAAACCCAGTCATTCTAAAAGGTAAGTCTGTATGTTCTGTATTCAACAGAACCTGGAAGACTTCTGATAAAGGGCAAAATATGTACAATAAAATAGATTCTAAAAATATTAACTCTGGCATACAATCTTTGCAGCATAAGCATAAAAATGTATTACTTTCTGTTGGAACATGACATGTTTTCCCCCTTTCTTTTTTGTTGGGGCAGCTGTGAGGATTAGGATACATGGAATGGGTTGACTTCAGAATGCTGATTTCATCTGAGTCGGCCAGTGCAATGGAATTGATGAGCTAGTACCCAGCAGGGGAATGGGGATTGGATCAGAATAAACTGGCTGAGCTTAATCCAGATGGGTTAGAAATAATGTTGCTAGTTTGGGAAAGGAACTGTTAGAATTTGAGCATCACATCACCAGATCGCTCACGGGACCACAGTCTGCTGTTTCTGATAAACGTTCATATTTCAGAGGTGTGTTTTTACCTAGGGCTAGTATTAGATGTTTTTAAAGTGTTGTTGTTTTTGTTTTTGTTTTAATTAGATAAGAGCACACATTTTCCTGCCCCCTTTATGTTACCTCATCAATTCATTCTATGTTCCTCCCTAAATCCAGACCTGGTCTACTGCACATCCTGTGCATGCTTTCCCCTGTACTTGCCCTTTCTCATCTTGCCTAATTCTCTGTAGTCATAGCATGCAACACTTTAGAAAGCAGTTTTCCCTGAGACGGGGGAGATAGGTAAATAAAACATCATTCTTACACTAGGCAGGCAAGGTTCTTTGAATAGATATGATATCTTTTATTAGACCAAGTGAGGAATTGGAAAGAAGTTCTTAGCAAGCTTTTGGGCTCAATCACCCTTCTTCAGGTAGAGTCTCTGCGGGTCTGAGACTCCAAGGAATAAGAGAAGCTAAAAGTGTATCAGGATGTCAGTGAAAATGTGAATGGATAGAAATTACAAAGACAAAAGGTAAAGCAGGGAAGGGAGGGAGAAGAAAGCGGCCTCTTTTCTACCCTGTATTCTCTCACTATAATGTCTCCCTTTGGCCTCCCCCCCACTTTCTTTTCCCTCCCAAAAGCTTGCTAAGAATTGTTTTTCATCTACTCAGTTGGTCTAATAAAATATATCACATCTGCTCAAACAACCTTTCCCATCTATGTTCCTAGACCAACATGGCTACAACCAAAAACCCATGCTTACACTAGAGACTTTGAATTTAAGCTGACCCTCCAATAATTACATTCTGTGTATGCAAAAATGATAAATTTGTAATACTTTTCTATGTATAGAATCTAATTATTGAAGGATCATCTTGAATTTTTGTCCCCCCCCCCCGGGTCTCCAGCTGCTGCAGAGAAAAGAACAGCAGCAGGGTGGCAGGCAGCACTCATCACTTGTTCCCTCTTCAGTCTGCACCCCACAGTGGTGCTTGCGCCCCTGTGGCTTCTGCCCACCTGCAGCCTCTGCCTCCCACCGACCCCCTGCAGCATCTGCAGTCCCATAGCCTCTGCCCCAGATTCTGACAGTAAGCGGTGAAGCTAGGGCAAGGGGAGGGGCCAGAGGCTTCAGGGAGATAGATGAGGGTGGAGGGGCAGGTGGCTGCTATTGCTCTGACCTGGGCTCAGGGCCATAGTTGGAGTCACAGAAGTTGCCCAGTCCTCTGTCCCATCCTCCTTGTATTCAAATGTAAGACAAGGGGCTTCCCACCCCCCCCCCCCCCAC
>NW_005841893.1:4278929-4335435 GCF_000455745.1 Alligator sinensis
CCAATGTTCAGTGGGAAAAAAAACCCTGTCTTGGATTCAAGTAAATATTGTGCTAATACCTTTTAAACATTAATGTAATTGTTGGGTCAATATTCTATTGACATCAACTTTCGTTTATTTAGAAAGGGCATACTATATGTAGGGCATGTGAAACATTTCCTACCATACTTATGCCTGCCATACTTTCCAGTCATTATGCTAAAATCCTTATTTTGCTAATGCAGCTTTGACTTTTGCCCTGTGACTTGAGCAAAAATAATTACAGATTAACTGAAATCAGTTGCCCATAAATGTCATAATCATTTCATTCAGCTTTCCCATAAATAGATTTAGATACTGCTTTAGGTGCTGACAGAAGCAGTTTTGTCAAACTGTGGCAGCTGGTGTGAAGTTACAGCTCTTTGGCTAATACTTTGGGACCAACAGATTATTTAGATTTTATTAACATTTAATTGGCCCACAACATCTATGTTTTACTAATGACAGATGGATACAGAGAATGTGAGGGCTGATTTATTTTTTTTTTATATTTATTATTTAAAACTTTTCTCCTTATTTTCCTCCCTTCATGATACTTTTGCATCATGGTAGTTTATTTTAATATATTTTAATTGGCTATTGAAAATCTTTAAGCAAAGAAATAATTAACCCCCCCCAAAAAACCTGAAGGCAGAGAATCCTGTGACAATGAAGTGTCAAATAACCTTCAATATTCTCCAAGAAACCCTAATAGCAAATGTTGATGTATTTTAAGTATTTATTATTATAATGAGATGATGTATTAGGGCATAAATTATGATGCATTGTATTATATATTCAGGTATTTTATGTATACATATGAATGAGATAAATGCATCATATGTATGTACTATGTATGTGTGTGATATATGATACATCACTTGGGGGTTAGTATATGCCAAATTCCATTTCAAAAGAAATTATTTTGAACTTAAATTTAAATGACAAACCAAAAGACAAACCTGATTACAATATTATTTTATTTTATTTTCAAGAAATATTTACTTCATTCTCAGAGTCTGTTGGTGGTGTGAAGAACATTACTACAGTTAGCAGTTTGCATGCCGTTGTCATTGGTTGTATTCTGGAGTTTGTTTATTGCTTAGTTTGGGTCCTGTTTCCACACTAAATGATAATCCTCCATATTTCTTGTTCATACTGAGCAAAAGTATGAGTCATGGGTGACATTTCATTATAAAATCCAAAGTAAAGACTTTTATAAGAGCTGTATGATATGAAAGCAAAACAAACATCAGTTATGAAAAAGTAAGAGATTTCAGTCTTGAAACAAATTTCATTGATTTCAGTGGAAGTACTTCAACTGAATTTGTCAGGAGATAGCTCAGGACCTGTGTGTTACTTGAATTTCTTTCATTCTCTTCCTGATATTTTCTTTTTCAGTTCTCCAGAAATTAGGAGAAGCTTTATCAGAATAACAGTAGGTTTTAGTAGGTTGAAATGAACAATTGACTTATTCATGTTAAGTTACATTTCATTGAATGGTGGCAATGGGAAGCAGTGACCTGATCCATGAGCCTGTTGAGGTTACTGGCAGCCTTTTATGCAGAAGTTAGTAAATAATGCTACTAGTCATATTTCTAGAATAATAATAAGACTGAATAAAGTTTTCAGAAAGTAGTTATATTTATGGTTGCCGATTGACAGCCCCCTGCCAAGTTGCTCTGTTAAAATGTATCTAAAATGCTATGAGTTGTTTTCAAGCATAGGAAACAAGGTGCATCCATAAACTAGTTATACTATACTCGCAGTGATCCCTTCTTTCCACATTGTTTAGTGAAATAACATCAGTTTACAGGCTAGTTCAAGTATTTATTTTCCTTATTTTCTGATGCATTAAAATATTTGTTGAAGCTGCTGAGACCCAGTATCATTTATTTTAAATAATAAAATTAACTGCAAATATTAGACTCCCTTTCACCTCAAAAAAGTAAAAGCTCAGCTCAGAAACCCTTGTCTCTAGCCCCTTAAGCAAGCTCTGCAAGAGATAGATGGCCTTTCTACCTGTCATGCAGAAGTTTTGCAATGTTTTTAGCTGTATGATTCTTTAAAAAAACCAATGGGAGTTACACACACATTATGCTGCACAACGAGTACCTGTGTTTGTATTATTTGAAAATATTGATTTAGAGCACTAGGAGTTATTTCAATTAAAAGTATAGCTTTTAATCATAGGATCATAAAAAATTAAGGATGCAAGTAATGTTGGGAGGTCATCTATTCCATCCCATTACGCCAAGGCAGGATCAAATAAGTCATCCAGGTTCTTATTGACTGTATGAGAAAACAACATCAACATATTCTCCATATTAAGAAATTATGGCAGGAAGCATATATTTTGCTTTGCATGTGGGTAAACTTAGTAGTGATTAGCTTCATGAAAAGTGTACTAATGAAAGTATAACAGTATATCTGTCAGTACATCTTTGCCAATTTCATGAGGTTTAGCAAAACCTTGACCTGACCCCAGGAAAGAATATACATTTTGTGAAAAAGTAACACAATAAAATAATTGTTTTAGTGAGAACTTTGAATCCTGTAAACCTGAGAGATGCCTGGAAGGACAAAACACTGAGAACAAGCAAAGGTTGGAAAGACATATGTTACTCTCACATCCACCCATCGGGATCTTTCAGCCCATTTATCATTCTGCTTTCATGACTAGAATGGTTCACCTGGGAAGCCAGTGGTGAAAATATACTCATAAACCCAGTGCCTGCTTCACTGCCCTCCATAATGCATCTCCTTATGCCAGTTAGGAGGAGAAGCATATTTGAAATGAAACATGACACTATAGTTCAAGCGGTGCAAAAGCTATTTTATAAACTAGCAACTGGCCCCAGAACTAATGGAATGAGTAGAAAGGAGAGATGCAAATTTAAAAGTTATCATTTTGAATGCAGATGGGATGTCACTGTCATTGCACATATAGCTTACTGAAAGGGTATTTTTGGTGATTAAATCCCAGAGCAGTGGTTCTCAACTTTTTAAATTCAAGGTATCCTTTGTTAGATTCAAGGTACCCCTTAGAAAATTCCAGCTCTAAGCTTTCACTTATTTTTTCATGACGGAAAAATAATAAAGGAATTCTTTTGTTGCAAACAACTTAAAAAGACAACAGCAGGTCAGAAATGTTTTGACACTATTCATAGATTGTAAGGCCGGAAGGGACCTTGGAAGATCATCGAGTTCATCCCCCTGCACCAAGCAGGGAAGACAACTGGGGGTCAGGTGACCCCAGCAAGGTGACTGTCCAGTCTCCTTCTGAAGATTTCCAGGGTAGGTGATTGCACCTCCTCTGGAGGGAGCTTATTCCACAGTCTGGACAGCCTGACTGCGAAGAAGTTTTTCCCATTGTTGAGCCTGAATCGATTTTCCAGGAGTTTGTGGCCATTACTCCTGGTTTTCCCCTCGGGTGCCCTGGTGACTGTTGCTCATAGAGCCCTTGATGTTGAGCCTGAATCGATCTTCCAGGAGTTTGTGGCCATTACTCCTGGTTTTCCCCTCGGGTGCCCTGGTGACAGTTGCTCATAGAGCCCTTGATGTAATCCCCTAGTGTAGCGGTAAGCTGCTACCAGGTCCCCTCTCAGCCTTCTTTTCCTCTGGCCGAAGAGTCCCAGATCACTCAGCCTTTCCTCATATGGCTTGCCTTTTAAGACTCTGATCATACAGTTGCCTCTTCTTTGGACTCTCTCAAGGTTGTCCACATCCTTGTTAAAGTGCGGTGCCCGGAACTGGATGCATGCTCCAGCTGCGGCCTCACCAGTGCTGAGTAGATCACCTCCTTGGCTTTGCTGGAGATGCATCAATTGGTGCATGCCAGAGTATTATTTGATCTACTGGCTGCAGCATTGCATTGCTAGCTCACATGGATTCCTGTTTGAAATCACTGTAGTTTATCACTGTTGTAGAATCATTCGGTACCTATATACATATTCTGGGTGCAGATGGGGGCGCATTTTAATTAGAGTGGCTCTTGGGAGCCACAACGTTTCATGTATTCAGTATTCCATGTTTCAAAATGGTGGTGGGGGGGGGGGGGCTTTAACTAAACCTTGTTTGGGGCGCTGAATACATGAGATGCTGCAGCACGCTCCAGCAGACTCAGTTGCTCAAGTATGCTCTGGATGCGTTGGAGCATGTGTAAAAGTGCCCTATGTCATAGTTCTCCTCTACCATATCCTAGACATATATCCTGTACTTACTCTTGTGAACTCAGCAACCTCTCAGGAACAAGATGGAAAACAACTGTAAAATACTCATTTTAACCCATTTGAAGCATCAGAAAATATTAGTGCATTATTGCTATGTGCATCTGCCATGAAGCAAATAGACAGCTTTGAGCTGTATTTATTAAAATATATGCAAGCAAAACTGTGAAGCTTAGTGCTGGGAGATGACTGTTTCCCAGTGATTTCTTTTTTTCTCTACTGAAACTTGTACATTGCTGTTTCCTCCACTTAATGAGAAAAAAAGGAAAACTAAATACTTAAGATTAATTGCTTTATTTTTAATTCACTGAAATTCTTTCTACTCAAAGTTTTGAGATAATTTTTTTTTTTAATTTTTATTCTATCCCTTCCTAAAACATTATTATGCCAACTGATAGCTGTTGCACACCCTAGGGAATATTTACACATACAAAATCTATTTTTATAAAATTAATCTCTGTAAAATTGGATAGTAAACATAAGCAGCAAAGCTCTTGGAGAAAATCTGATGACATTAGCAATTACATATGCCAAAGGATGTTCATGGCTTGAAGCTATTATCTAAATGTATGATTTCCTTTTTATAAATCCTTAAATAAGACTTGACTTTATTTTTCTTTCATTTTGTAAAAAACTGGAATTAAACATTTCCCTGTTAGTTTATTTTTATACTGTTACTTGAAATGACTGCTTTATGGAGGGGAATGATGAAATTCTCTACACAGTAACAGCTAGGTAAGCTCAATTATTACAGTATAATGTTCATTTTTTTGGATGTAAAAATAAGCAAGTGCAGAATATAGATCTTTACGTGTAACTGGGTAACTGTCTCAACTTTATGCATTTTTTGCCTTTTTCTTCTTTCTATTGAGATGTTCCCCCACTTCTGCATGAAGAATTTACTCTGAGAAATCAGTGCTGCTCTGCTAGCTAACTAGAGTTGTATGCATCCTTCACACATCTGTGATACGTTTGCATAACTTTGGATGGAATTATTTTTATTTAAAGAGTAAGTAGGCACTGAGCTATTTTACATGACATTTTCATCAAACAAAAAAGAAAATGTATCCAATTTAAATAAATTTTATAATATAAATAGTCAATTTAGGGACTTATTTTTACTGTAATAGAATTTTTTAAAAGTTGTCAAGTTGGTTGTTTATATCAAAATTTCTCAAGTGGCTATCATGTGTTAAAGTAAATTGATGGCATTATCTGAACACAAACTAAGAGAAAGAAATGCAACTATTTTGAAACAAGTACATAAAATTATACAGCTCTTTTAAAAGGGAAAACACGGTTTTTCATCTATTTCTTTATCACCATATTAAATCTCTTTTCTGACAGCTAAGAGGAAATTACAGTGATTTAGGGAGTGAATCTTTATCAGTGGTTGACAGGCAGAAAAAATTGATAAGGCCATACAAACAGTTATTTATAATAGCATTTAGTTGGAAAGTGGCAGTCACTCAGTGTTTGATTTATGTAATTTTTCAAGGCAGTAGAAATACCTTCTGTAGTCCATCAGACACTTTTTATGAGCTTGTTATTGAAGTATGAGTATGTGTCTGTTCACTGCAGAAAGAACAAGATAAATGCAAAAATGGATACAGTTGTGTAGCAGAAAATGCAATTATAGATTTCTATTCCTGCTTCTTGATGATAATTCAGTTTAAAGGCTCAATGGTATTTAACAGTTCTGTTTTTCTTAATAAAAGGCAAAGATCGGGCCAAATCCAGCCTATGCCTGGCTCTAATGATAGTGTGGGAGAGCTAGGCACATGCATCTAGGACAGGATTACACAGTAGGAAAAAATAATTAAAATTTTCCCTTGTTTCTATGAGGAAGTCTTCTTAATGGATTCTATTTGCATGAAATATGAAGCAACTTGCTTGTTATAGTTAGGGATAGGAGAACTATTGTGGGAAAAATGTCCCCATCTACCCAGTCACATTTTTTAAGAAGTAACATTAAATCAACTCTTTTAAAAATTTCTGGATTAGTGCTCCGCCACATTTCTCTGGTGCTTTTCTCACCAAGGTTCTGGCCCATGTGACAGTTGGAAATGCCAAACTGTTGTGAGAAGTGTTTTTGTTTTTTCTCTCTCCTGCTATTTCTGGCAGGAACTAGAAATGCCAGCATCAGTCTTATAAAGAGATCCAATTTTTTTGCAAGAATTCTAGGTCAGTTTTAAGAACTCAGGAGGTTTTCTTCATTGTGAAAATGGTTGGAGAAACATTGCAATGTTGGCTCCTTACCTCCCCTTGGGCTCCTTACCTCCCCTTCTTATCACATGGCATTGTTTCTCAAGAGGGGAATAGGCCCCTTACTTTCTCCCAGTATGCAAGAGACCTTATAATAGTAACATTTTGCTATTGCTTTTCTGCCCAGCCTGCTGTGCACAACTTCCTCATTTTATTGGCATTCTATCGAAACCCAGTGGAGCATCAGTATTTCCAGCAGCTGTGAAGATAGTTTTCTATTGAAAGTATTGATGCTTGGTATGTTGGACAATGATAACATGAGATTAGAATTCTAATGAATAAATTCCCATGGTAGACTGCTATGTATTTTATAGTGTAAGAAAGTTTTTCACATTGATAAATTCATGGGGTAAAATCCACAGTTGCTGAAAATATGCATATGAGATGTCCGTATGAATGCAGTACTAGAAGTTTATGTTATCTGAACCCCTGGCCTGAGTGAGATGAGAACTGTATAACCTTGGAGAATGCTAAATGTAGCAGTGAGAATGAATTAAAATTGAAGACAGCAAATAATTAGCAGGGATCCTTGGTTTAAAAAAATCCAAAATTCTCTCATTAAACCCCCCCAAATCTGCATTATTCCATGATTAAAATGAAACACCACTATATGTATAGGTATCAGTTGAATGAAATTTTATGTTTACAATTGTAAAGCAATTTGGAAACCTACCAGTGCCTCGATCATTATAATAAAATACTTTCTAAATACCTATACCTTTTGGCATTTGATTTCTTGGGGGTTTTTTATCATGGAAAATCAGAGCTCCACCTGTCCCCTTCACTCACCAAGAGGCGGGTTCAGCTGTGGCTCCCCCCTCCCTGCTTTGTTGTGCTGAGAAGCCTTGATATGCCGGTGTCTGTTACTCCCAACCCACAGCCCTCCCCAGCCCTGCTGCTGCCCCACTCCATACCCACAGCCCCTGCCTATTCCCCACTCTCTCCCTCCCTGCAGCAGCTTCCCCCCTCCCCCTGCATCAGGATGTGAGACCAACTGCAGCTGTCACCCCCGCTGCTTTGCAGCACTGAGCAGCCCTGACATGCTGGTGCCTTGCCTCTGCCCGTGCCATTGCTCCTCATTCCCAAACCACAGTGCCCCCAGCCCTGGAAATTTCATTTGCATCCCCCTGCCCTGCCCCTGCTTAACCTGCTAGCTCTCCCCAGAGGTAGGGATGTGAATATTATTTAAAATACTATCTGTTTAAACTCTTCCAATTATATCAGTTAAACTGTTAACCAATAGGTCATACGTAGTTTAGTGCCCCGGCCCTTTACATCTTCACTGTGCTCCTGGCATTGTGCAGGAGTGAGACTGCTGGTGGGTAGTGTGAGTGGTGCGTGAGCGCTTTCCCACTTCAAATGGGGAAATCCTGTGATTTTAGAATCTTGGAAAACCCGGGTCCCTGCATCATTAGTCACAGTCTAATCAAACTCATCATTAATAAACTTTCCTGATAGTTTTCCCACATTTTCCTTTTCCTTTTGTTCTGCCTTTGCTCTCTTTCTACCATCACCATTTGTCTTTAATCACCACAGCTGCACATTAGGCTGCCGAATCATGTTCAATTAAAGGCATGATGGGATCTGATCTTCACTCATAATAGTCACACCTTCTGCCGTACCACAATTGCATGGCAGGAAGCACAGTTTGGGGGTTGGGAATTGGATCCCAATCATGCCATGTGGGATCATGATCCCAGGCTGCCATTGCATTGGCAGTTAGCAAGCTGGGGGCCTGGTGCTGCCATGACTGGGAGCGCTGGTTAACTGATCAGGGCTCCTACGACTGGGAACCCCAGTAAGCTGGAGTGCTTCCATGACTGTGATGCCTGATCAGCTGATTCGTAATCCCAGGTTTGGGAATGCATCTGAGCCCTTTAGTCTCATTGTGCTCCTCAGACCGGAAACATCGGTCAGGTGATGGTGCTGAACATGCATTCAGTTTATGGTGTGATGGGAACCAACCACAAAGTTATTACACCTCTATTATATAATATCTTTGTGGCTTATTCCCTGTTTTATCATACCATTAATAGAATGAATGCATGGCCAGGTTTTTATTTAAGATGTGTTTAACTGGTTAATCATATCTTAAGTGTAACGTCTGCCAGGGGCTAGTAATCGTAGCTAAAAGTAATCGTAGTTAAAAGTAATCGACGCTAAAAGCTAGTAATCATAGCTAAAAGCCCTGACTATAAAAGAAGGCCTTGCTACCAAGATAATTATTTTTTTTTCCATTTAACAACAGGGTAGTGAGACAGAGATTAAATGGTTTGCCAAAGGACATGAAGAAAGTTTATGTCAGAGCTACTTATTCCATTCAGATTTTATCAGATCTAGCATTTTGTCTAAACTATGAGGCAGTCTCATCTATTCCCTATAAATCTTTCTTCTGGGTCTGTATTCATTACTTTTGTTACTTTCTAGAATCAAGGCACCCTTTGGAAAATACCAGCTCTTAGTTTTCACTCATTTTTTGACTATGAAAAAACACAGCAATTTTTTGTTGTAAACAACTCAGACCACAGCAGGTTAGAATATTTTTAACAATATGGATACTTATTTGAAATCATTGAGTACTTTTGAATTATGATTGGACACTTAACAGTGCTAACATTTTGTGGCATTCTGCAGCACCCCTAAAAGGACCTCAGTGTACCCCAGGGTGCTTCAACACCCTGGTTGAGAATCCCTGCTCTACAAAGTATTCCAGGTGCTGTCTCACTATTGTCATAAGCCTCAGCGTTCACAGGTCTATGCACATGAGACACTGCAAAGCCCCCTCTTCATTCTTCAGGAGTGAAGATAGTGAAGGAATCCGAGCACCAACCTCAGGGAGGATAAAGACCCCCAAGTCATCTTGTAGTCTTCTTGCCCATTCTGACTGCTGGAGTGGCTAGGGACAGACATTCAGAGCCTGAATTGATTCAATCTTTGCAGTTTAGTTTAACCTGCCTATGTTGAACCAATTTGCAACTGCACAGACACTTCCTGTGGACTGAGGAAATGCAGTCATGTGCCTGCAGTTGCTCAGGCCAGGAGTGGGGGGTGGTAGAACATGCCCTTGGCTTCAGGGAAGCTGTGCTGGGGCGGGGTGGTATGGCGAACCAGGGCAGTAGCTTTGGCTGAATTGGTCCCCCAGGGACAGTGGGGATAGAGGGGGGAATAAACCCCTCACTGCCTCCTCTGCCTCAGGGGATGATGCCAGTTGGCATCTGGCTGCACCTGGCCCTGGCCCCACCACTGCAGCAGCGAGAGAGAAGCACCTGGCAGACCTGGCTCAGGTCCCTGCCAGTGGGACAGGGAGGGGGAAATTAAACCCCTTTCTGGCCAGTTCAGCCATGGCTGCTGCTGGGGCTGGCCATGACCCTGCCACTGGAGCAGCCAGCATAGAGAAGTGCAGGTATGCGCTGGTGAGATAGGGGAGGGGGTGAGACATAAACTTCTTCCATGTTGCCTTCTGAGGCAGCGTCTGGCCAGATCCCTGTCCCTGCCTGCCCCTGCTTGGGCTGGGGAGCAGAGGGCTGGGACCAGCCCTGCTTGGCTGGACCAAAGAGTCCAGCCTAGAAAGCATGCCAGGATGCTGGGGGACTCTGGTTTAACTTAAACTAGGAAGACATCTGGGACAGATGTTGCATAAACTGGTTTAAGCTCAGTCAGTTAAATCTGATACTACATTCAACCAGGTTTATCTCAAACTGGTTTCAACCATTTTGAAAGCAGTTTATATGCACTGAACATTTGTTCTGTTACAGTTTTAAACCAGTTTCTGATCACTTAAACCAGTTTATGTGTAATGTCTGTCCCTAGCCAGTATGTCCACAGTGAACCCCTTGCAGACTTCCTACAGCTCTTCAAACCCTATGTACAAGAACTGTCCCCAAATAAGAAGCTGAATACAAAGTAGGAGGACTGTCCCCTTGACATCATTGCTGATGTAGATGGCTGTAATTTGCTGACATTGATCTGTACAAATGGCAAGTTCTGGACTTTTTTGGAGTATCTGTAAACAGATTATTGCACTTAAGCACAGAAATGTTATTAATTGTAATGGGAATTAGCCAGCTAATTACCCTAATTTGGTTTGACAGTCTCAGTGATTGTTTATCTTAAGTTTAACTTTGGGATGCCAGAATGTGATATACTTTGTCAGAGTACTTCAAAAGAAAGTCAGGCATATGTTCTAATCATTACAAAATGACAGTAATGACAGAAATTTGGAAGTGACTCAAAGTTGTTTTTTTTTTAAGTATAGAGTTTAAATATGTGTTTATTTTTAAAATGTAGGTTATACCAGTAAAACAAAGCATTTTTAAATATAGATTTGTAGGCAGCAGCCTTTCTAGAAAAAATGTTTAGTATCTTAATCCTGACTTGACTTTCTTACAAAATCATTTCATGCATATTTCCTTTCAGATAATGTCTTTTCTTTACTTTTTGGACTTGGAATGAGAGAGAAACTATTCAAATCATGAATTACTCCCTTAGTTGCTGGTTTACTTTCAGACTCAAATTGAAAACTTTAGGTGGCACTTAGTAACCTGCTAGTGACATGGAGCTAAAACTTGTTTTTCTTTCCCAGTATGCATGGTCTTCTTTTCTCATGGGACAGTTTTAGCTGGAAGAATGCAAATTACAAATAGTCTTTTCTTTTCTTTTTTTTTTTTCTTTTTTGATCATAGAGCAGCAGAATGTTTGAACAATAAAGAAAGACTGTGGCTATAATCATTGCAATATGTTTGTGTCTTATATTTCCCCAGAGAATTCAATTATACCCTCATTGACCAAGCAATCATCTGTGTCTACTTCTGTTGTGCTGCTCATTATACAAAATCATTGTATTAAACTGTTACGGTTGAGGTTGACTAGGTTACCTTGAGGCTTATCTGCATATAGTCCCCTCTCCAAGGATACCATAACCAAATTACAGTACATATCATAGGGAAAATCTGTAATGTACATGTGGTATATATGCACAGATAGCCTTGGAATGCATATTATAGTGATGGCTGTTTCAGAAATGCGATAATTGTCACACTGCTGGATATATCTGTTCCTATTTCCTATCATTCTAACCTTATTATATGTAAACCAGTTTGGAAATAAAAAGGCAATTGACTGTCCCACACTTCTCAGAGTGAAATAAATAAATAAATATATATGTCCCAGGGACGCTGGGGTTAGAAGGGTACCCCGGGGCCGGACCAGGGTGGGAGTAACCACCTACTTATCCCACACAGAGCCCGGAGCGAGTAGGGACACGCACGCGGGGAGACCGCCAGCGCGGTTTGTGAGCCGCGCTTATATCCAGCTGGGGCCGGGCGACGCCGGCAGGAGATGCCGCCCGGCTGAGATAAAAGGTGGCCCCGGAAGCAGGGCCGGAAGGGAGGCGGGGGAGGCCCGCAGGGAACCCCGAGAGCGGGACCCGTGCCAGCGAGGCACACACATCCAGCCCGGAGGGGCCAGCCGAGGAGGCGGCACTAACTGCAGCAGCTGCCAGGAAGCCACGAACAGCCGGGGGAAGAGGGGCCCGCCGCATTGAAGAAGCCGGGAAGGAGAGCTGCAGCTACAGCTGTGAGGACCGCGCTCTTAAAGGGGCCGTAGATAAAAAGGAAGAGGACGTCGGCAGCCCAACGGGAGGAGGAACTGACTACAGTCACAGCAGGAGTGCGGGTGGCTGGACCGGTGAGGTAACCGACTGCGGACCCCACGAAGGAAGTGACATACGGGCCGGCGGGGAGCCCGTAGCGGACCCGGTGAGGAGAAGATCGCCGGGGACAAGACTCCCAGGGAGAGGGAGTCACGAGCCCAGAGAGTAGGCGCCCGGGGAAGTCGGTGGCCTTATGCCTCCTGGCAGGTCGGTAGCCGGAAGGGGGGCCCATCGGTCGGGGCTTAGGCACCCGGGTTAGAGCCTGGGCTAGGCGAGATATATGAGTTGGAGTTTCAGTTTTAGTTATATTTTTAGCTCGGGCTTACTTTGGGGCTAGCACGTGGTTGTAGGGGTGCTGAAGTCTCGGGACCTGGGCGGTTCAGGACTGAGAATGCGGCGGGGCTGCCGGAGGAAGGCCACTAGAAGACCAGCAGCAGCAGGTGGCGATTGGCCGGGGTGTAGGGGAGGTCGGAGCCCTGTGAATGCCCGCCGAAGGCGCGACGCCCCGGGAGGCGGCATCGAATGGAGACCCCCACCACTGAAGTTACACTCAAAGTCGTGGCAGGCGAGATTAGGGGGCCTCCCGCCACCACCCGAGGCACCTCCCGGGGCTCTCCCGCAAACTCGTGGCCAAGGAGAGCAGCCACCCGGGCTAGGGCAGCCCGAGAGCGCCTGGTTGAACGGAGGCGGGCACAATATAAATAAGATGACAAAACAGAGTCAGGTTTCCGATTGGTCCCAAACACGTATAGCTCCCTGTTAATATAGCCAAACAATCTTTGATTCTTATATTATTAAACTTTATATTAATTTCTTAGAGGTAGTGACCACACTATACCTAGGTCTTGTGATAGTATACTTTTAAAAATAAATTGTAGGTTGGAACATACTGTATTGGAGAGCTCTACAAGGGGGCAGGGCAAGGGAGTATTAGGTAGTCCCCACGTGGTCATTCTGCATGTTCATTCTGCAGTTGCCATTGCAGCCTCAAGTTCATAGCAGATATCAGCCATTCTGTCCCCTGTCACACATACATGTTACTTGGAAATATTCATCTTGTATTCATACAGACATATAGTTAAAAAACAAACCAGCCCACCTCTCCACTGGGACAATGGGCACCTATAACAAGCATGGAGGTTGCTCCAAGGTGCTGGAAATCCAGCATGTGGGAGCAGACACAATTAATTGAGTCTTGAACTAAAGCTTGTTTGATGACCATAAATTCAAGTGCCTCTGCTCCCATTTTTAAGCACGAGATGCACTGGTACTTTAATTAGAGCAGCTCTCAGAACATGAGTAAAAGTGCCCAGGAGAACTGTATAGAACTACACTTGGCAATCTAGTTTCCTGCCTCTCCAGCCCAAGATGGCTTTGCCTTACACAGAAATGGCTGGAGCACAGAAGTTTCTACCTCTGCATGTCTCCTTTTCTCTTTCCAATATCTTCCTCTCTACAATACCCAAATTAACTTCCTTCACTTTATTGTCATGCTAACAGAGAGTAATGATGTTCCTAAAATTAGGCAATATTGCTGCCTCAAACAGGACTTTTTTGCTTTGCCTCTAAATATGTGTGGTAGCAGGTTTGTTTCTTTCAGCCTTTCCTCTGTTCTGCCATTGTGTTGTGGCTCGTTTGCGGGGGGGAGGGGAGGGGGTATGGGGATGGGGGGAGGAGAGACTTCTGTGCCACGGTACTGATTGCATGTACTGGTTTTGTGGTGCTTCCTCTGGCAAGGACTGGTTAATCATAACGGACTTCGATTTTGAATTAGATTTTCTTCTTAAGCCTCTAAGTATAGAAATGTAATTGAGGTTTCACTGCTGCAAGGAAGAAATGCTAACTAGTCTACCAACTGAGCTTCCTTATTATATTACTTTATGCTTAGTTGCTCAGGTGAGATGAATAATTTTCTTTTCTGCCTTGGCCAGATTAACTCTATAACAACACTATTAGCATCTGTTTAGGCAATTGTGCATGTTGAATTATTTTAATATGTCCATTTCAAAACTAGTTTTATCTGAAGTTAGTATGAAAACGCAATCATACCTACCAATTGCTTATTTTCCTGATTTTTTTTGGATCTACCATGCAGTGTTAATACCTTTGAGGATGCATGTATGCAGCCAGGGACTCAGAGAAGGTATATGTCTTTTCTATGTTATGCTTCAGTTGTTTGAATAATCAGATAAAGACCCTAAATGTTGTCTATGAAAAAGAAATCATCAAATGGAAATCAAAATCCAGTACAAATGATGTAAAGAAAGGAGCTGTTGTTACATCTTGTAAATCTTGAGCAGATTCTGTTATTGCACAGAATGAATGCATAACACCTTAGCTTTCTGTAAAATTCACATGCCCATTTAAATTGTGGATATGTGAAGTTTGATTCAGTTTGCTATGGGAATTGTCATTTTATAAGGAAAAAAGGAGTGAAGAAAGAGAGTTCTGTATGAAATGTAGGGGTTTTCAGAGAGTTCAAGAAAAGTATAGCAATCTGGATTTAGTTTGGCATTGGGAAAGCTAAAGTGCGTAACTTGGAATATAGTTTGGTACTTATAAAAATACTTAGTAACTGGAGAAAACATAATAACTCTTGTCTCCTCAACCCATACCTCGAAACATACATATTGTATATTTTCTAATCGTTCCCTGGATAGGTCTTCTAGGATTTTGTTTTTTAAGGCAATTTTTTTTCTAGTTTCAGCCTCTTTTTTTGGTCCATTCTCACTTTTTTTGCCTTTAACAATCATAACTTAGTAAAACAGAGTGCGTGATTTGTGCTCGTGTGGCAAATTAACTTTTCTGGGCTGCACTGTTGATCTGTCCTACAGTTTTTATACATCATCCCCATACAAGACTTGATTTAAGGACTACAGTGTTTTTGCTTGCATAGTGTATAATTATGGGTTGGAACAAATATCCTCATCTTTATCATCAGCTGCAGTTGTGTTCATTGCTGTGTCCTGTCCTCTGTTTTTCTTGCTGATAAATTTGTTGTGTACTATTAAGGAACAGATCAGCTGGAATTCAAAGGGAGAGGGGAGAGATTGTCATTTCTTGTAGTTTAGTGTATTAGCGCCATGTCATCATGCCACTTGACATCAACATACATGTGACTGGTTGATGAAGATGAAACATTACATGTCCGTGCTAAATTAAAAAAAATAAAGTGCTAAATTATTGAATTTTGGTTGACAACAGTTAGTGGCCAGGAGAGCCTTCTGATTTTTAAGTTATACAATTTTGTGCATCAAATTTTTTTTGGAATATTTGATAAACTCCCTATCTTCCAACCCCTGAAAGAATCAGATGCCTCATGCCATAAGGTGAACCATACTCCAGTGTTTTTGCATATTACTAGACTGTTGAATTAAGTATGTTGAATTAGTTGCATTCAAAATTGCATTCAAACCACTGGTAGTCTTACTACTTTGAAGGGAAGAGATCTGTACCCCTTCTGGTACTCAAAGCATTAGAAATAAAGAAATAAAGTTCCTCCCCCCCTGCAGTTGTATCATATTTACAAATTGATGTAGCTCTACTTTTCTAGATGAGGGGAGTCCTGATTGTTCAACAGGACAACCAGAACCACAGTGTTTGTGTTTGTTTCTTTGAAGAAACACTTACATTATAATATGAATATTTCTATCTTCTTGGAAGCAGTATATTTGCTGTGGTTTTCATCTTATGCTATGAGATTTCCTTTTTAAAGTTCAGTTAATTTATTCAGAAAACAAACAAAAAATATATGTGGTTTTACTGTGCTTGAAAGTGTGGAAGGCTGGACCAGGTCTAAGTTTAATTTTCTTAACAGGTCATTACTGATTAGACCCTGAACTGATACTCTTAAAAAGAACAGATAGTAGTCTTCTATCAGAAGTTTTAGAAAAAAAAAATGTACAGATTCCCCTCCCTTCCTTCCACCCAAATACATCAAGATAAGAAAAACAATTTGGGTGGTAGGTCCTATGTTTGCTTGATGTTTTAAGATTAAAATTTGCCACCACACTGTGTTGCATCTTGCTTTATGAGTAATCTTATAGGCTTTGATAGAGCTATACAGAACAAAGTACAAATCAATGCGAGTGAGGGTAGTGCAGTATGGTGTTCTATGTTTATTACACTTGTAGTGTTTTGAAAGGGGGAGACAACATTATGTTGCTTAACATAGGGTAAAGATCTATACATGCAGGAACAAAAATGAAATGTTATCTTGTTTTCAAATTAGTGCCATCCAGAAATCAAGAAGACTGTAGATAAGAGTATCCTCTAAAATGTGTTGCTATTTAAAACAGAATCTGCTGTATGATTGGCGGTATTTCCAGCAGATTCACCAGGAAGTTGTTCTATATTTGAGACAGTAGGAATGCAATGTGGGTCTTACAATGATGTACATTTCAATAAAGTAACTTTAGAAAATTCTTTGTACTAGCTGTAATTATCACCAATGGTGGTTTTCTGAAATTGAATTAAGATGTGAGCTTCTGCTGATGGAAGTCGAGGGGAATTTTTGTATTCAGTGGGTTTTGAATGAGATCCAGAGATTAAATTTGCTTTTGGATTAAAAATATGAGCAGTATAGTACCATTGATTATGGGATTTTTTGAGAAACTGTGAAAGAATAGTTTAGGTTCAGGGTAGATAATAAATGTGGTTCACAGCAGATAATACATTTACAGTCTTGTCCATAATGAATTAAGTCCTTGTTAAGTTTATTTATTTTTACTTCCTATTCACAACCCCTGCCTCTGCAGCTTTGTATATTTTTGCAAAATTGAAATAAGAAAATAATCTATGAATAACTAAAAATTACAGTTGCTGCTTGCTAGCTCTTGATCGTGATCTTTGAAATACGAACTGTGTTGGCTAATTCTGTTTGGATCTGAAATTCAAATGATATTTTTCTCTGTTCCTTGATTGGATGAACAGTACTTCTAGAATTAGGTTTTTCATGCTTCTGCTTGTGTTAATGAGGTCAAAATTTGCTTTTGTTGAACATCTTTTACTATTTTCTACTTTCATGAACATTCCTAAAACTAACTGTTCGCTACAATATTCCCAGAGAAGCCGAATGTAAATAGCGTACCAAAAAGTATTTTCTTTTTTTCTGTTTGTCTGAACTTTTAAAATATTCACCCAAGTTTACCGAAAATATGTTGCTGCTGTTTATAGACCTCTTTCATTGAAGTCAGTGAGTGTTTTGTCACTGATTTCAAGAAGAACATAATCAGGCTTGGTGCAAGAGGGGGAGGGAGGAAAAAAAATGAAAAAAATGGGTCCTTTTGCAAGATAATATATGTTCTAAAATGTTCCAGTTATAAGAACTGACAGGTATATTTCTCTTTTTTTATGCTTCATGTTATTTATATCAGTATTTTAGAATTGCAGGTTCCCTTGTATTTGAGGCTAAAATGCTGTGGTCTCATCATATTGTTTCTCTGGTATGATATACTAAGATGATTTCTGAAAAAGTCTAACCATTAGTACATTTTTATAATAATATTTTATCACTGTTATGAAATACAATTAAGTTGTAGATGGATGATTCACTTTCTTCACATCTGAGGTAGTAACACTGTACTATTTATCTCTTAAATGCATCCAGTGAGTATTCAACAGTGCATTTTTCATAAGAAAAATGAAAAAGAATTCAAACACATAATTTTAACACTGTAAAATGTAATGAAAACATACCAGTCTGTATTATTTATTTATTTATGTGAACTCCTTGCTAATTTAAAGAATGACAGAATGAAAATGTTTATAAGGTTAGGTTTTTATGTCTTTGCTTTCTTACATAGCTATGTAATTTATGTAGGATTGAGTAGAAGAGAATTACTGTTGCAAGCAGGCACAATTCCATCAGTGTGTAAATCTTATCTATCTCATGACAGTCTTAACTTAAGCTTCTTTATTTAGATAATTAACAGGGATTATTTAATTATCATATTTTCAGTGAAAAATGGTAAATTTAATGTGCGCGCATTCAAATTAACCTCTAGGCTAATCAAAATGCAGAGCTACTATACACTGTTAACCATGCAGTATAGAAAATAAACTATTGGATGATAATCCATGAATTTTGATAAACTACATGTACTGAATCTATAGATACAAAAAAAAAGGAGGGAGGGGAAAGTTAAAGACAAGATAAGCAGATGGTTCAAGGATAAGTGGACATGAGGAAAGTAGCTTTGAGTTGAGAAGAAACTCTGGTTTTAAAAAAAGATTTCCGTTGGTTTTTGGGTAGGGCAAGTACTTGGAAAAACTATGGCGTTCTCACAGATGTCGAGAGAAAGGACTTTTAAAGTGAGTCTTTAACAATTTAAATCTGAAAATGCAAACCTCAGGACCATCTCACCAATAAAATTCCCTCTATTTAGGAAATATCTGAGGCTCTATTTCTACACATACCTGGAACTGTGACCATTTTGGCAGAGCTGTCACTGCCAATAGTATTTTCACCCATCCTCAAATAAGATTTTCTTCTTCCACCCAAGTCCCTAGTGGGGGCTGATCCAGTTAGGCAAGTTCAGAGTATGTCTACCGCACTGGGCATCCTAATGTGCATACTAATGCCCAGCAATAAACTCTGGTGTATATCACACCAGAGTTTTTTGCTCTGAGATGCTATGTTTACATGTGTACCTGGAACTGATGCACAGTGAGCAGGGTCAGACCAGCTTCAGCTAGCAGGGGCCTAGGGGGTCACCCTGCCAGCCAAGGGCTGCTCCTACCCAGCTTAATGTGCTGCAGAGGACCTGGCTGGGGCATGAGGGTGCTTTACTGTAGGGCTAGCCAGCTGGGTCAGCATCTAAATTTGTGTTGCTGCACGTGAAAAAACTCCACAGCAGGATAGTACTTGTATTTATAAGTACTATCCTGCTGCAGAGGTAATTAGTTTACCTAATAAGAATGCATGTGTACACACATGGTGTTTACTGCGGAGCTAATTAGTCTACTGTGCAGTGAATGTCTCTTGTCTCTTTTAAGTTGGAAATAAACTTTAGCCTTGGAAAGGGAGAACAAAAACTTTTAGTTATAAGACTGACTATTACTTGACTACTACTGTACATTAGGCAAGGAGAAAGATATATGTTCTCAAGGTAGCTGAGAGAGAATGAACCACGAGTGGACTGGTGATGATGGTCTTTATATTATACCCTGTTGGTTAGAGTTCTCACATGGGAAAATGAAGACCTGGGCTCTGGGCCCTCTTCTGCCCACATCTCCCATCTCCAGGAGGAGTCCCTAAGCACCTGCCTAGAGGTGTTTCAGGAGTAGGGATGGGGTAGGGACAGGTGCAATCTTCAGTTTTCCTGTTAAAGCTGTGTTATTTTGTCAAAAATAATTCAAGATTCATTGAGTCAGACAGTGAGCAAAGGGAAGCCCATTTATCTAGTCCAGTGATTATGGGACTTACTCTAAGCTAATTTTTCACTCACTTGGAAGAAAAGAGACCCCAGTTCTGATTTCTACCCACCAAGGGATCAGATGAGTGCTGTAATCACTAGGTTATGCTCCCTCTCTCTCAAGTAATCTCCTGTGAAGTAAGAGATGAGAATTTGAACACTTGAGCCCTGTTAGACTCATGGGTGGGGGGGCTGCAGTTTTGGTTGCCACAGCAGCGGCACAAATTTGTGCGACTTTTTTTTGCTGCTGCATACACCCCTGTACATGGGGTTGGTTTCAGGTACATTGTCCCGGTGGGGTAGGGGAGGCTGGGGCCAGCATTTATGCTGGCCCTAACAGCCTTACCCGGGGTCCTGGGGACCTCCCAGGGCAGCAATGGAAGTGATTCAACTACTTGGAGTCTGGCTGGCAGCCAGAGTGTGGCTCTGGCTAGCCAGGCTCTGTTTCTGGTGTTGCATGTTGCTGCTGTACTGCTTTTTGTAGTGGTTTTTATTTTTGACACTGGGATCTCCCAGTGTCAAATTTTTGCGCTGTGCTGAAAATCTGCAGCGTAGAGAATGGGTGCGTGTGCGCTGCATGTCATTTTTGGCTCCTGAAACAGCACGTGTACACTTGCTGGGACATGCCTAGAAAGGCCTATTACTAGGTTTCCCACATCCTAATACCTGGTTCTAATTATAACCACTGAACTATGATATGAAAGGAGGGCACCCACCATACACATGAACCTCCTCTTCCTAAAACAAAGGCATGCTCTTTGATCTATTTTTGAAAAGGATAACTTAAGTGCTTAAACACAGAGCTATTTGGGGCTGAGAATCCCAATCTTCTGTGTGCGTCTCCCTGCAATTTAGAATAAAGCTCTATACTTAGAAAATACTCTTTTCTATGAATCCTGCCCTGTGACACTTAACTTTCAGCAATCTCGGTATAGAAACTTTATGTGCTTAGCTCAGGTTTGTGGTTTTTACTCTGGATGCCAGGCACCTAATTTTTTAACATACCAAGGCTCAGTGTCTCAGGGCTTAAATCCTTTTGTTAGTGTAACCCTTCTGCATCTAAATCGAAAATATGGTGATTGGTCTTATTCCATTCATTGCTCTTTACATTTCTGTCATTCTAAGAAATACCTCCCCTACTCAGGCAAAAAGCCGCAAACTAGTGCAGCATATTTCCAGTGGTATTTGCCCAGCTCTGTTAAAGGCTAAATTATTATTTCTCTCTAATGGGATAGTTCTGTCTAAAGCTTCCCACTTGAATGCACCTTGATTTCACCTCTTTACTTAAACATATTTTTTCTTCTTTGTGTCTCATAATTATGCCAGCATTCAAATATATGTATACTGCTATCACAGGAAATGAAATGTATTCAAAATTCAATTGTTACTGTTGCTAATGGAAAACAAATCAGAGTGACTGGCAGATTAATAACTTGATATGGCATGAATTACAGTACTTTTTAGAAAATGGCAAATTACACTGAATCACCTCTTACATGAATACACTTTGACTAGTGTCTGCTGGATGATATTTCTTCCCTTTGCTTGTAGCCATTATTGTGGTATTCTACTTCTGTCCCAGTCTTCTATGGGCCTCTATTAGGCAAACTCCTTTTACAGAGATTCCTGTTGCTGTAATGGTGAAAGAACAGTGCTGTGTCATTCTGGAAGGTGTGGGGCCTCTTGTAGATTGAGATGCTGACCAAGGCCACAATGAATGACCAGATTCAGGGGCCAAAACAGGTCAAGAAGGCAGGGCTAATCCAAGAGTGGGGTCTAGGAGTGAGTCCAGAAAGCCAGGCAATTAAACAGTGTGTGAAGTCCAGGAGCAAGCTAAGTCAAGAAGCCAAGGAATCAAAGAGAGAGAAAAGTCCAGAAGTCAGCTGGAGGGACCAGAAAGCAGTGTTGAGTTAGGTTAAGCCCTATTGCCTAGACAATTTCTGTTCCCAGTCAGGGATTTATATGGAGGAAGTAGAGGGTCAAATGACCCTGACTGGCCACTGGTGACAAGGAGTGGGCATAGGACTAAGCCCTGCTGAAGGCTCCAGGCCAGCCTTGGACAGGATGATTAGCTGTGGGGTGGCAGACCTGGATGAGTGGTAATACTGCTAGACTGAAACTCCAGGTTTGAGTCCATGGCTCAATATACTGTTAGGTAGTTCAGTCAACAAGAGTAGTAGCTTCAAGTGTAAATGCATATTTTTCAAATACCAATTACTAGTGCTCAGCTATTGGACTATGGTGATGTGAACATTTGTTATCCTAGTCTGTCATTTTAACTAAGATCTTGCCTTTTGCCATCTCAAATGAAATCTGTGTATACATTATAATAAATGTTCAGTGTGAGCATTTTTTTCTCCTTTATTATCCTAGAAATAAGGACAAATTTGACACATGGGTACTTACAGTTTGACATTTATTCCTAGAGATTGAAGTCCAAGCACTTTAATTAAAAAAATAAAAGTAATAGGCAAATTTTTAGAAAAAAAACAAAGTATAAGAAAGGGTCGTGGTTTGATATAGATGAGACCAGCATAGGTGGAGGAGCCTACCAGGGCTCCCCCCCCCCCCCCCCCCCACCCCCACCCCCCACACACACATAAATGCAGGGCATCTGGTATAGCTGGCGAGCCTCCTGCAGCAGAGTGCTGCAGCAGTAGGGGAGGAGTGCTCACACTCGCATACCCTGCAGATCGCAGCTGGGTCAGAAGGCAGGTAAGTTTCTTTGTCTCCTTTCTTTACAACTGCCTGGGCTTGTGGGAGGGAGGGGCAGATCGAGACCCCCACAGTGCAGGAGGAATTGGGGTAGGAGCAGGGGTGAATCATTCGCCCTTGCCCCACTCCCTGCTGAGCTGTGGGAATTGTTCCATAACCTGGCCCGGCTGGGGCCCCATTCACTGTGAATGGGGCCCCAGCTGGGCCAGGTGGAGGGGCAGTCAGAGCCCAGTAGCTCCTCCAGGGGCATGGATGAATGGCTCCCGCTGCTGTACACAATGCGGGAGAGCCAAAGGCGAGGTACATTCCCCCCGCTTGGTTTGTCCATGCTATGCCCCTGGATGAGTTGCTGGGCTCCAATTGCCTCATGACCTGGCCCGGCTGGGGCCCCATTCATGGTGAATGGGGCCCCAGCTGGGCTGGGTCATGGGACAGTTGGACCCCAATGGCTCCTCCAGAGGCGCAGCACTGGGGAACGAAGGTGGGGGCACGTAGCCCCCCAATTTTTGCACAGGTCAAGGGTGGGCCGCAGTTGCAAGCTCAGCTCTGCCTGTCCCATGCCTCACTGCCACTGCTTTGATAGAGACACGGTGACAGGTACACCCCGCTGCTGGGCAGCGAGGCACATGGTGCTGTGCCATGCCACTTTCAAAGCAGTGGAAGTGAGGCAGGAAGTAGGCAGAGCCCTGTTCACAGCTGCAGCCTGCCCTTGCCCTGTACAAAGATCGGGGGGCCACATACCCCACCCTTGGCTCCCTAGCGCTATGCCTCTGGAGGAACCACCAGGCTGCGCCAGGCTCTTCCTGGGGATGACACAGGGCAGGGCCGGCGTGAGGGTCCTGCAGCCTCCATCCCCTCTGGCCTGGTGATGCAGCCAACAGAAATACTGTAAGGTGGATACATAATTGGCTGGATCATCATGCTCAAAGTGTAGTCATCAGCAATTTGATGTTCAATTAGAACAAAGTATTGTATTGTGTGGGGTCTCCCAAAAGTCTGCCTTGTGTCCAGTACTGGCTCCGGGCCCCCTTGGGCGGTGCGGGGCTGGTGTGGGAAGACAGCTGGGGCTGGTGCAGGACTCGGGTGTGGTGATTTCATAGGGGCCCCCAGTGTTGGGCAATGACCCCAGGCATGGGGAAAGGGTCAGGTGCAGTGGGCCTCAGCCCCAAGCATGGGCCTGGCTCTACTCTGATCCCTGCCCAGTGTTGGTGAGGCAGCGGGAACTTTCTGGTGTGGGAAGATCCTTTTCTCCTGGGATGCTGCACTTTCTGGATATTGGGCACATCTACATGTGCAATTAATGTGCTCCCCATTTCAGTGCTCCCCGGTGTACATCTACATCTAAAAACACAGTTAAATTTTTATCCGAGGACATGTGGTATATGAGACAATATGCCTTTTGGAACCATAGAATAAAAAGATAGGTCTGCAAGGGACATCAAGAAGTCATCTAGTCTGATCCGTGGATCATCCCCATCTCAGCCAACCTAGCCAAGTGTTGACCTAAGGGCGGAGGTTATATAACCTCTAGGTAATCAGTACCAGCGATTAGCCACTGTCACAAATTAGAAAGTTTTTTTCCTAATATCCAATCTATATTTCTCTTCTTGATTTAACAGTTAGTTCTTATCCTGTCCCCTGAGGGCACAGAGAATAGTTCATCTTCATATACTCATCCTTCAGGTAGTTAAGGACTGATACTAAAACCCGTCACCCCACTTCACTCTTTTTTTCTTCAGACTAAATAATCCCAGTTCTTCCAACCTTCCAACATGAATAAGTTATATTTCCTAGACCTTTGATAATTTTTATTGCTTTCTGAAGGACTCTTTGTAATTTGTCAATGTCTTTCTTGTAATGCAGTGCCCCAAACTGGACAGTACTGTAGGTGAGGCCTCACCAGTGATGAAAAAGCAGAATAATCACTTCCCTTGACTTATAAGTGACACTTCAATTAATCTAACTCAGAATGCTATTGGCTTGGTTTAATTCCTATTCAGTTTATGGTTGACTTTAACTCCCCGGTCTTTTTCTGTGGTACTGCAGCCTAAACCAATTGTTCTGCAGTCTGCATTTGTGCATGTCATTGTTCCAACTTGGGTGTGGGACTTTGCACTTGTCCTTATTCAACTGGTTCATTTGGTTTCATTTGGTTAATTTTGGATCATTTTTCCTGTTTATCAAAGTCATTCTGAATCCTAGACCTACACTCGTGTCAACAGCTGCATCCAGTTTGGTTTCATTTACAGATTTGCTAAATGTGCACTTAGTCTCATTCTCCAAATCATTAATAAAAATATTAAACAGTACTGGACCCAAGGCAGACTTTTGGGAGACCCCACACAATACAGTACTTTTTTCCAATTGAACATCAAATTTCTGATGACTACTCTTTGAGGATGATCATCCAGCCAATTATGTATCCACCTTACAGTACTTCTCTTTGGGCTGTATTTTCTTACCTTACTAATGAGAATATCACTGGATAGCAGCTTCCAACCTTTTGGAGCTGTGAGCAGGAAGAACCTGCTTTGGGTCTAGGGGAGGCTGGTGTTCCAACTTGAACACCACTTACACTGCTGCTTCTTCCCACTCTCTAGCTATGGTTCAGGTGCAGCTCCTTGCCACCTAGCCCTGGGCCCTATTGCTAGAGCCCACTGCCACTGATATTCTTACAGAATTCCCTGGTTCTGCAGGCCAGATCCAGTGGTTTCTTGGGCTGGATCTAGCCTATGGGACATATGCTGTCAAATCATGTTGTAGGAGACAAAGTTGAAAGCCTTGCTTAAGTCAAAGTATATCACAACCACTGCTTTACTTGCACTCATTGAGGCCATTAACTTGTCATAGAAGGAAATCAGTTTGGTTAGGCATGGCTCACTCATGATAAATCTATGTTGACTGTTCCTGACCACCTTGCTATCCTCTAGATATACAGAAATTAATTCCTTCATGATACGCTCCATGATCTTTCCAAGTATTGAAGCCAGATTGGCTCTTCTGTAATGCTCCATATCCCCCCTTTCCCTTTCTTAAGGTAGGCACTATATTTGTTCACTGCCTCAAGTGGTGTATTGTCAAGGCTGGTAGATGGTGACTGGCAAACACCCTGTCCTAGGACCACAGTCTTCTTAATGCTGGTGTTCAGGGCAAACATACTGCAAGCATGGGAGAGGTGATTCATGAGTATTTGTAGTTGGTCGTCTTCATCCGCAGTGAGTGCAGTATCATCATCAAAAAGGAGCTCCCTAGTAAGTATATGCCTCACTTTTGTCTTGGCCTTTAGATGTGATAGATTGTAGAGTTTGCCATCTGATCTTCTGTGAAGGTATATGACTTCCTTTCAACCATCAAAAGCATAGTGCAGCAGCATAGAAAAGAAGACCCCAAAGAGTATGGGTGCCAAGACACAACTGTGTTTCACTCCACTCTTCATCTCAAACCTGTCAGAATTTGATCCATCAAACTGAACCTTGGCCTGCATGTTTTCATGGAAGTAGCGTATCATACTGAATAATGCGGGGGAGGCATCCAATCTTGACCAGGACCTTAAACAAACCTGCTCTGCTGACAGTGTCAAAGTCTTTCTTCAGGTTGACAACAGCTATGTCAAATGGCTTATTTTGTTCTCTGCATTTTTCTTGCAGTTGGCATAAGTAGAATATCATTTCCATTGTTGATCTCCCTACTCTGAATCTACATTGTGATTCTAGGTAGATGTGGTCAGCAGGTTATTGCAAGCATTTCAAGGCAAAAGCCTTGCCTGTGATGCTAAGCAGAGAGATGTCCCTATAGTTGTTGCAGGCACCCTTATCTTCCTTGTTCCTGTAGAGTGATGATGTTAGTGTCACGCATGTCCTGGGATACGTAGCCTTCTTTTCAGTAAAACGCTACAAGTTGATGAAGATGTGATAGCAGGCTAGCCGTCCTGCACTTGAGAACCTGCCCTAGTGCTTTTCCACTTGCTAGAGAGTCTATGGCCTTGCTAAATTCTTAAGCTGTTGGTTCTTTGTCTAGCTGTGCCAGCACATTTAGAGCTGGAAATTGATCCAGTGCCCTTCTGAAATACCTGTTTCACGGGAGTGAAACTCTAAGTAATGTTTGACACAATGTGACATCTGCTTATTCTTATCAGTGATTTTTATTTTGCCATCTTGAGACTTAAGGGGGTGACTTTAGTGACAGTTGGGCTAATGGCTTTCTTGAGGCCATTATACAGAACTCACAGGTTTCTGGGGTCTGAGGCAAACAGTATCTCTTGACATGGGTCAATCCAGTACTGGTTTGCACAGCGTCTGGCTGTTTCCTGTACCATTACCCTGGCATCCTTCAACTTAGTTTTGGATTTTTCTGTTCGATTCTGGTTGTATTTCAAGTAGGCTGTGTTCCTGGCTTCAACAAGTGGTAGCATCTCTTCTGAGCATGCCTCAAACCAGTCTTTATTTGAAAGTGATTGCCGAAAAACAACAATTGCATCTAAACCTCAGTGCTGCAAAACGGAGAGTCATATTCCATTCCATTGTCTTGTGCCACCAGAAAACAAACAGTGAAACCATTTAACGTCCTTTATATACATGTTTATGGCATTTTTGAAACTGTAGTATTTGAGAAGTTGGCAAGCCTTAGTAATATGGGAAACTTTCAAGAGACTATATGTTGAATGATTTTGGTAGTGTAAGAGTGATGTTGTAGCTGTGATGGTCCAGAAATTATGGATCATCATGGTTGTAACATCATTTTTACCGTCTGGACCATCACAGCTAAAATATCACTCTTACACTCCTTTCCTCTCATGATGATTGAAATTGACATTGCTATTCAAAACTGATTACCTGAAGAGAATATTCTGAGAAATCATTATGGTAGACAACTAATTGTCAACCTAATGCTCATACAATGTTACTCTAAGCCAACTAGAACATGTGTAGATGTTATGGTTAAAAATCCTCCTTTAATATCTGGTCCTACCCATTTTTTTCTTAGTTGTCTAGAAAGTAGTGTTTTTTGAGCAGCAGAGAATAGCAAGCTTTTGTAATGTTTTTGAACATTTCTGATTCATTTGGAGAAACAAGGTCAGTTACCTTCAACTGAGATCTATGCTATTGTGGCTGAAATGTTTTGGTACCATAGCTAGCCCATTTTGCAACTAATTTAGGTATCTCTATCATGAACTGCCATCTGCAACCTGCATGTATCTAGGTCCCATTTTTTTCAAGGGACTTCCTTGCTTACAGGCCAGATTTACGGAGCTATCTGGATCTCTAGTGTCTGGTTGGATTTATTAAAGCCATCTCATTACTCCCATACACTAACTTGTTTAAGTCCTATTGTGAGTCTCAGTCAGGTGCCTACTATCTCTTTCAGTACATAAACACCTTTGAAAATCTGACCCTTAGTCTCATTGAAAGTTACTGGAGTTTACATGTTAGATGTTTAAAGATATAGGAACCCAGCAAGGTTTTCAAATTGGCCTAAGTACCCATCTTTCATTGATTTTAGTTAAGATGCTTTTGGAAATCTGGTTTAGCACCTATTTACTTCAATAGGCACCTACAGCTGCTTATAAGATGTTCAAGTCTCTTTTGTATAAGGGACTTCAGTTACAGAGTCATTTGGGGTAGGGCAGGCATTTATCTGAAGCACTAAGAACTGATAGGAAATTTGCAGCACCACAAAGACATAGCATGAAATATGTTCAGCTGTTCAGAGGCCTGGTCATCTGGAGTGCCGCAGAGCATGGTGAGAGCCTGTATTGCTGGTTTTATGCAGCCAGAGGTGCAGTATGCAGAGATCCCAGTGTCCTGTATAGAGGGCAAGGGGTCCTTCTGTAGAGGTTCTTGAGGACAGTGGAGCAAAGAGGAAAGCACCAGTTGGCTGGCTGCCTGGGGAATTTCTCTAACGGCCTTGTTTTCCTCCCAACACATCTTGCATTAGAAGTGCAGAGGCACATCATGCCCTGTCAGTTTCCACTCCCAAAGGTTCTTTTTAGGACTGTGCGAAGCTTTGGTCCATGATTTGATTCGGCAGAGATTCGGCCTGATTCAGTAGCCGAATCTCTGAATCCCAGCGCCGCAGTGACTGCGAGCCGCTCTGCTACCTCAAGGTATATAGAAGAAACTTTTAAAGCTGTACCTGTGTCCAAATTGCTGATTCACCAAATCAGCATTGAATCATCAGATTTGGCTTAATCGAATTAGGGACTGTGATCCGAATCAACGGATCAAATCACTGTCTCTGATTCAAGCCAAATCCGAATTGAATAGGGCCCATTTCACATGCCCCTACTCTTTTTTTAGTTTGACTTCTAGCCCACAGCGGATTCCTGTTGCCTGCCTACCATAGTGATCTGTGAGGCTGACTCTACTTTCCTGGGGCAACATGGTTCTTCATGGGATAGGCTCTCTAGAACCATGGGAGTTGGGGACAAAGCCTTGTAGGATGCTGGAGGATCAAGCCATGCTCTGTAGTGCTACCTGTGAATGTACAGGCCCTTGAAGAGCCAGGTGAAGGTAATATGGGGTTAGAAAACGTTGTGCTGCAAAGAAATTCCTGTTTGAAAGAGCTAACATTTTGTGGCTGTTTTGCCATATTTCTTTTCTTGAAACAAACTGCTTGAATGGCTGTAGGCTCACTTTTTGCAGTGATAAAAGGGTTTATTTCTCACTACAAATGTAATACCTGTCCATGGCCTTGGCATTTCATGAAAATTTACCTCCTGTGTGGATCATGTTTCCAGATGCAGTTCTCTCACTGTGTTCTGCATCACCTGGAGAGGTTTTATTTTGATTGCAGAAACATGAAGCAGTAGGACTGAAGGCAGGAGCATTTTTAGTAGAACTTTTTTGGCTTGTAGCAGTGTTTTGTTCCCTGTGGTGGTTCATGTGAATATTAATCTGTTGCGCTCTGGGGCATACTGCTGGGGACATTTGTTCTAGCACACTTTAATTTCAGGCTTTTAAGCGAGCCCTCTAAGTAAATCTTTCATGCAATAGTAAGGAGGTTGTGTGAATAAGCACAGCAAAATGCCAGGGTCAGGGGAAGGCTCTGACCACCTTTTGCAACAGGTAGACAAGGTTCCTTGGGTGAATTTAATATCTTTTATTAGACCAACCCAAATGGTTGGAGAATAGTTATTAAGCAAGCTTTCGGGTTCAAAAACCCTTCGTCAGGCTAAGGAAGTTTCAGCAGTTGGTGTGTGCTCTTCCTGGATGGAATGAAAAGTAAAGAAGCCAGGGGCTGGGCTGGGGAGTCAGTTGCCAGGCAGGTTATAATGTATCAAAAATCCAATGTCTTTGTTTAGTCCCCGATCTCTAGTATCCAGCAGGTTGATGAAATGGAGCTCATAGGCTCGTCTCTGGGATGTGTTGTGTAAATTTCCCTTGAGGATCAGGACTGAGAGATTGGAGAGAGAGTGGCCCTCCTGTGAGAAATGTGCCCCCACCAGTAATTGGGTGTTTCTGTCTTTGATGGATTTCCGGTGTGCGTTCATTCTGGATGGCTCTGTTGTGGGGTGTAGTAATAGTGGGGGTGGTGGAGATGTGGGGGCAGGTTTTGCATTTCTTGTCATGGCACGGTCTGGATCCTTTTGGTGTGTTCTGGGGTTGAGGAAGTTTGCTTCTGGTGATGAGGTTGGCGAGGTTCGGTGCTTGTCTGAAGGCTAGGATGGGTGGCTCTGGGAAGATCTTTTTAAGAATAGGGTCTTTTTCTAATATGGGTTGCAATTTTTTGAGGATTTTCCGTACAGGTTCAAGGGATGGGTGATAGGTCATAACCAGCGGTGTGCGATTTGTGGGTGTTTTTCTTCTGTACTGCAGCAGTTCTTCACGTGGTATCCAGGTGGCTCTTTCAAACGTGCGATCTACCTCTCTGGAGGAGTGTCCTTGCTGGGTGAAAGCCTTTTTAAGATTGGTGAGGTGGCAATCCCGGGTGTTCTCTTCAGTACAGATGCGGTGGTATCTGAGGGCTTGGCTGTATATCACTGCTTTTTTGGTGTGTTTCGGGTGATTGCTGGTTCTGTGCAGATATGTATGTTGGTCTGTGGGTTTCTTGTATACTGTGGTCTGTATTTTACCCTTCTGGATACTGATCCTTGTGTCTAAAAAGGGGATGTTGGTGTTGGAGTATTCTAAAGAAAGTCGGATGGAGGGATGGTGACTGTTGAATTTCTGGTGGAACTCAAGTAGAGATTCCAGGTTCTCACTCCAAATGATGAAGATGTCATCGATATATCGTAAGTACAGCAAGGGTTTGATGGTGCAGTTCTTGAGGAAGTCTTCTTAAGCCAGGTGGCTCATAAAAAGGTTTTTCAACAGTCACCATCCCTCCATTCTTTAGAATACTCCAACACCAACATCCCCTTTTTAGACACAAGGATCAGTATCCACAAGAGTAACATAACGATACCACCGCATCTGTACTGAAGAGAACACCCGGGATTGCCACCTCACCAATCTTAAAAAGGCTTTCACCCAGCAAGGACACTCCTCCAGAGAGGTAGATCGCACGTTTGAAAGAGCCACCTGGATACCACGTGAAGAACTGCTGCAGTACAGAAGAAAAACACCCACAAATCGCACACCGCTGGTTATGACCTATCACCCATCCCTTGAACCTGTACGGAAAATCCTCAAAAAATTGCAACCCATATTAGAAAAAGACCCTATTCTTAAAAAGATCTTCCCAGAGCCACCCATCCTAGCCTTCAGACAAGCACCGAACCTCGCCAACCTCATCACCAGAAGCAAACTTCCTCAACCCCAGAACACACCAAAAGGATCCAGACCGTGCCATGACAAGAAATGCAAAACCTGCCCCCACATCTCCACCACCCCCACTATTACTACACCCCACAACAGAGCCATCAGCATCCCAGGATCTTACAGCTGCACCTCCAGGAATGTAGTATACCTCATCCAATGCACCAAATGCCCTGATGGAAGATATGTAGGAGAGACCAGACAACAACTGTGCACCAGAATGAATGCACACCGGAAATCCATCAAAGACAGAAACACCCAATTACTGGTGGGGGCACATTTCTCACAGGAGGGCCACTCTCTCTCCAATCTCTCAGTCCTGATCCTCAAGGGAAATTTACACAACACATCCCAGAGACGAGCCTATGAGCTCCATTTCATCAACCTGCTGGATACTAGAAATCAGGGACTAAACATAGACATTGGATTTTTGATACATTATAATCTGCCTGGCAACTGACTCCCCAGCCCAGCCCAGCCTCTGGCTTCTTTACTTTTCATTCCATCCAGGAAGGGCACACACCAACTGCTGCAGCTTCCTGAGCCTGACGAAGGGTTTTTGAACCCGAAAGCTTGCTTAATAACTATTCTTCAACCATTTGGGTTGGTCTAATAAAAGATATCAAATTCACCCAAGGAACCTTGTCTGCCTATATCCTTAGACCAACATGGCTACAACCTAAACCCCTTTTGCAACAGGTGACATTTTTGCTGTATCTTTTTCTAGGCACTGTCATAAGGTACACTAAAAAAATGCCTCTCTGAATAAAATGTCACTCTTTTCATCAGCATTGGAATTGTTATGTATTCAGTACCCATTCACACAGAAATATATCACCTCATTAATGAAAGAGAGATTTGAAGAGAAAATCAGATTCAAGCACTAGAAAATAATTAAACAAATTTTTCAATGAAGGCTTCAGTTATAGATTGGAATCAAAAGGAAGGAGTGAGGAGCTTCTTAAAAGACTCTGTGTAGTATAGTTTCTGTAGGGTTTTTATCTTTTTACCTAATGACACTATTTAAGATGGACTGTCAGATCCCATTGAGCTCACTAAAATATTCTGTAGTTTAGATGAAAACTGAGTCTTTGCAGAGCAGGAGGAAAGTAAGAAGTGCATTTATTCCAGTCAAGCTTAGAGATGTTTCTCTCTCTCTCCCTGTCCTTTTTCCCCCTTCCCATTGCTCTATAACAATTGCATCAATAATCGGAAAGCCATCAAACTAAGCTTCCTGCACAGTAATAAAGTTGTTTTGATGCAAATAGTGCTCAGTGGCTTTGGTTTCTCCATGGTGACAAACTATGGTAACAAACTTTATAAATCAAACAGAGCTGAAGCACAAGTGTGTATGCAAGCAAGTTAAAAGAAGTAGGCTTTTTTCTTGTTTAGTAGCCTTGAGGGATGTTTTTTCCATAATTACAAACACAATTACAATGTTTACAGTAAAACAAAGAGTGTAAGTTTAACCCTCTGAAATAAAACTTGGAAAGTGGTGCATAGCATAGCTATAAAGCAAAGGTCTGTTTAACAAATATCACAACTGAAGGCTGCACAAATAAAAATATCTCCTAAAGTACAATTCCTTTAAGGCCTGCTAGTATTTCCTGGACCATGCTCTGAGACTGGAGATTTAGAATATAGCCTTTATGCAGCTGGACAGCCTCTTCAAATGCACAGGCCTCCTTATCTGAGAGTTTTGAATGTCTTCTAAAAGCTTGTGCATTAATGGCACGGTAAGAAATGATTTCTCTTATTTCAGACAAACAGTGGAGTGCCAGACCATAGAGCCAGCAAACAAATGGGCAGAGCCACAGGAAGAGGGTACAGTCTTGATGGGAGCAGCTTCACTAGGGAAATACCTGCTGTTTGACAGATTTGATTCTGTTCAAAATTTACAATAATTACTTCGCAGTATAATTTTTTTTATTGGTCCCAGGGGTAATAATCTCTGACAAAGACAGCTTAACAATATGTAGAAACAGGCTTAACTCCACAAGGGGCAGGGATATAACCATATAGCTGTTTGCATGACTTTAACAAGAAGTTCCCAAGTGTTTCCCCTCCAGCATATTGCTGCTTGACACCCATTTATGTCCACGCTTTCATTTTCACAGTCATGTTTGGGTGGTGTTATTTCAACCCAGGAGCTTGTAATGGGTTGAGGCATAGCATTCCATAGTTTTAGAGCATACAAATGTTCACTTCCATTTATGCAAATCACTAGCTCTCATATAGTCAGGAATTGCTGTGCTGGCTCTTGCTTCAAAAAAGGTCTGGATAGAAAGGAGGTATGGAAAATCCAGCAATCAATAAAAATAAGCATTTCAAGCCTTTGGTGGGTGGTAGTATTTTTAATTAGGTTGAACAAAGAGCCAGAGGGTCACATTAAATAGGTTCTGCCACCTTAAATCACCAGTCACACAGTGATAGGGTCTATGTCAGCAGTGTTATGGACCTTCACACCACTAAATGAGTTTGCTTATTGAGCATGGAATGAAATGTTTCTGTGTCTCACTAACAGTGTTTAAAATTCTGTTGCTTCATCTGCAAGATTCGCACTGCTGCTGGAGGATATTCTGAAAAGATGGATATCTCACTGAAGACCTGCAATGCCTGATCTCTCAGTACTAAAGATTAGGGAAAAGGAGTCTACCTTCCTCACTTCCTTGAATGAATAAGAAGTTCAGTGTCCCATTTTTTTTACAGAGAGATATAGTGTCCATCAGCTTTGCTGAATATCTGTTGTCAGTTATAACAGTAGAAACAAGTGATGTAGGCAACATGAGAGACAAAGATGGATTCAAGTATGCCAATATTAAAATTAGGCAGATTAGTAGTCTAGTGTTTAGCTAATGAACTGGCAGTTGGGAAACCTGGCTCTTTCTTAGCTCTGTCTAATCCACATTGAGGTAGATCACAATTTCTCTTTGCCCCTGTTTTTTCTGGAAAATGGATATACTAGATTTGGTGAGACTGAAGGTCCAGGTACCAAGAGATTTTTTTAAAAGTAATTTTAATTTTATAACCTGTATGTGTAAGATGCATATGCATCAATCACCCTGTTTGCATACATGATATCTGTCACAACCCAAAGGGTGTGATTTTTGTTTGTGTGTGCTTCGGCACTGCTAAATTGTCCCTGCTAAATTGTAGCTTCCTTGCACGGTGGTTTTCTGCTGCAAAAGAGAACCCCGGTGCAAGGGAGAATTTCCCGCCTATTTGAAGCTTTCTTTGCAGGGTGCATTTCTTTGTTGCAGCACAGAAATGCTCGTTGCAAAGAGTTCCCGCCATTTGTATGCTAATTTGGGTCCCATTATTGGCCAGTTCTAAATTATTCACACGTGGCGGCTAGTGATTGGCTTGCTAGCCGTATAAAAGGCTTGAGTGGTTTCTGCCCAAGTTGGAGGACTCCACGAACAAGGGAGGAGGAGACTTCACACTGTGTGTTGCGCATTTCAAGCAGGCAACAGAGGTCTGATCAACCTCTAGCCTCTCCCCGTCGCCGATAGATTCCTAGACGTATCCCCTCCCGCGCGCAACGAACCGGACCCACGGAGCCTAGCAAACTTCGTGTAGCAGAAGGACCCACGGAGCCTAGCAAACTTCGTGTGAGTCCTTGCCGGACGACTCCAGAGCTCTTCTACCCGGGTTCGAGTCCTGCAGGTTTATTTTCCCGTCGCCGAAACCCTTTGCGACGTACCCTCGTATTTTCATCTTCCCGTCGCCGGAACCCTATGCAACGTACCCTCGTGCCCTGCAGGTTCGAGTTTTGTTTTGTTTTCTCTCTGTAACCGCAACTTAAGCAAGCTTTCCAGCCTACACCACTGCCATCTCGGTGTAAGTAAACAATCTTTTAAAACTACCGCTACGCGTCCGTGCCTAATTCCAGCTCGAAGGTCTTCCCTCTCCGCCCCGGCGTGCCCGGGCTGCTGGCCACAGCCCGCGTGCAGCGTGAAAAGGGCTCGGGTCAATCCCAGCCCGCACAATATCAAGCGTCGTATTTCCACAGTCGAGCTCGACACTGATATGTCTGTCTTCGAATGTTCCCACTGTTTCCTAAATCCCTAACATTCAACATTCCCCACTGCCAAATTGTAGCACCTGCACAAGCCATTTCATTACAGTTGAATGAAAAATTCAGTTTTGGGTTAGAAACTTTAGTTTTAACTGATAAATTAAAAACAAACAAACAGACCAAACCTAGTATTCTGGCTTAAAAGGAAAACAGGATAAATTGGCAAATCTAGAATTGAAAAAAAAAAATTTCTGGGCAGTGAAAGTTTAAAGTTAAAAGAAATTTGGAAATAAAAAGTTGTTCAAAATGAAAGGTAAACATTTAACTTTAAGACTATCAGAAATGACTATTTCAAATATTTCAAAAGTTGCCTTAATGGAAGCATTCAGTGACTTTTGACAAGCATTTCTGAAATATTTTGGACTCATCAATTCTGAAGTTTTCAACAAAAAACCTTTGATACAAAAAAATTGCCCAGTGCATCATTCTGTGCCTTCATCATTTCTACCTATAACATTAATTGTGTTGAATGAGGAGAGCTGTCCCTGCAGTGATTAACATTAGGTTGGGGAAGGTTTCGGGCTTGCAGCAGAACAAGCGCTTGCTTCTCTGCCCAGCAGTTAGCTAAATAAAATGGCTAAATGAGGAAATAACCTAGGTTGTTTTCCTTAACAAGTATGCATGTACCACCTCTCTAAGCTGTGTGTAAAACCCTCTAGACTAGGCATCTCATATACCCCCATGATATTGTGCTTAGATCAGTGGTTCTCAACCTTTTTGGACTTGAGGTACCCCTCCATACATTTTGTGAATTGAGTGGCACCTAATTCCTAATTTCAAAAAGTAATTTATAGTTTACAGTGCTTTGCAGAAGGGCCTGGCAATGGGGATGGGGGATCATCCAGGCAGGGACAAGCCTGAGCCTGCTCTTAACTGCTTAGCTTGCTTATTTCCTCTCACCTCATGGCACCAAGGTGTCCTGGTTGAGAGTAACTTGCTTAGATCTTTTCTCACAGATAAGCCTTCATTACTTATGTTCCCTTAACCTCCATACTTGCACACCTCATGGACACTCAGTCTGTTCTCTCAGATTGTGCATTGTCTCTTTTTATCTTTCCCATCTTGCAGCTGGCTTCATCTCTACAGTAGTTGCAACTCTGTGGCTGTACAATAGGTTACTGCATCTGCTTCAGTCTCAAGAGACATACACAAAGAATTCACATTTTTTAAATCTTCAGAACAAATCAGGAGAGTTAGTAGGTAGGTATGAGATTTACCTTATTCCCATGAGGATGCTAAGTTCTGCTCAATTACTGCTTTTAAAACCCTGGAAGATTTGTTTAGACCACATTAAATGCACACTATATTATTATGTTAGCCACCCACAGGAAACCTTCAGACTTATTAACTTTGTTTGGAAATATGACAGAATATAAGGAGGAGTGAATCTGGCCTCAGTAATCAATCTATTGTGTCAGGAGGAGAGTGGGCTGCCTTCTCTCTCATTTTTGTCATTGGTGCCATATCTTAAAATATGTATGGGATTGAGGAGATAAACACTTGCAGAACTGTGAATCATATTTTCAGAGTTGTAGTGCTAAAACTGACTATCCAAATTTGAAATATTTCATGATACACTGCTTGTTTTGTTCTGAGTAGTTTTTGAGACATTTTGTGTGAAGGTTTAAGTTTTAGAACATTATACAAAATAATAATTTTTTTCAAATGAGCTGTCCTTTCACTTTTTTGTTAATTTTGGGAGTGACCTCACCATATATCCCATTCACTATGTTTCTCATGCGTGACTTTTGGATCCCTTCAAAAGGTCCATCTCCTGGAGTATCTTGGTTTGAAAGGAACTTTGTACTTTTGTTTTAGGCGCTAGTTCAACTAGTATTTTGTGAAATCTACCAATTATGTCCACTTCTTTTCTCAGTCTTCACCTGGCTCTTCAAGGGTCAAGATGGAACCTTTCCCTTCCCACAATCACTGCTAAGAGAACTGTAGACACAGAAAACAAGTAAAAGAGCCTAGGTTTAGCTGTAGTTGTTAGATATCATAAGTAAATAGATACCTTGGAAACAGCCTTAGGTCTGAACATTTTTTTTTACTCTATAAATGACTTCTGCACAGATTATACCCACAAATCGTTGTATGGTTGATATAGGTCCCCTGGAGCACTGACTGATAGGAAATTAGGGTCTGAAAGTGTACATATTGCATAGCACTCTGAAGGGTTTTAGATCTTGGCTATTATTCTCTGTTGCAAGTGCAACATGAAGTTACCGTGATAGGTCCAGTGTGCCATGAAAACAGTGAATAAAGGTCTACATTGGAAACAGTTTTCTGCCTCCTTATTAGAATTGTTTTAATTGTTCTATTTGCCTTCATCTCTATTGAGCTATATTAAGATTTAACAGTATTCAGTACAAATTTCCTCCCTTGTCCTAAACCATAAACTGATCTTATTTTTCAGTCAGACTGTTCCTAATATCTTATAGGTCTGCTTTATATTCAGCTGTTCATAGACTCCATCTGAACAGGGATTTGACATGTTGATTGAGCACACACTTTAATATTTTGTTTCCAGTAGAACCATATTGAATTTTTTTTATCTACATTTAGCTCTTAAAAGGTCAGAGAGATAATAAATAGACTTAAAACATTTCATGCATATACGGAAGGCTTTTTTAAAAAATTAATTTCATGGCACTTGCAGCTTAGTTAGGTTGATTTTTTTTGTCACATACACCAGAACTTTTCTAGTTCTCACTTTGTTAATTTGTTGACCTGAGGATTCTTATAAAATCTGGCAGGCTTAGTAAGATTTAATAGCAAGCGTGTTTTGGAATGATCTTATGCAATTAAGAAGTCATTCATTATTTTGCAAAATGTATTACAGAAATGTAGCAGCATGCTATAAAGTACTGACAATCAAAGATGTATAGTATACATATATGCCTTTACTATGCACATATAAAATTGGACGTGTCTTTTTCTATCTAACATACTAGATGTTTACTTTAATATATTGATTTTAAAATGTATTATATAATAATGTATTAATACAATAATTAAATATTACATAATGGAAACATAAACGTTGAGGGCTCTTTTACTAAGGAGCGCTACATGTTGACCATCTGCCCTGAAGAGGCTTGGCTAACTGGGGTGGAACCTGCGGACATGGCCTCTTCAACCTTGATCTCCTTTGGAGAGGCTAAGCAGGCTGAGGGGTTAGTGTAATACAGTTGGCTGAAGGGTGGAGTCTGTAACCTGTCTGGCCTCTGAACAAGGATGTATGGGGGAGGAAATAGGGAAAGAGCGTACTCTTTACTTTCTCTCCCAGTGGCAGTAGCACAAGTCAGATACCGTTTTGCCTTGTAGAATAGAATGAGTTTCACAGTCATTAGCACTGCTTGTTAAGGCTCTGCTGTGTTTAACTTAATTTCTACTAGTCTCTTAACAAGCAGGAAGAATGCATTGTTTAGAACCTATTCCAAGGGTATCAAGTTCATTATGCCCTACACACTGGGCCCAGCACACAGGGCCAGGTGTGGGCACCATATAGTGTACATCCTGGACATGGCCTCAGCACTGCAACCAGTGGCTGCACCAGACTGGCCCTGCTCACTGGATCTAGTTTATGTTCATGATCCAGGCCCTTATACAGTGCCTTCGTCAGACTGGCCCCACGTACAGGGTACATGTGCCTTGCACCAGCCATCCACGTCACATGCAACATGCCTGAGCCCAGCTCTACCAGCCAGCACACTCTGCATGACCAGTCCAGGGTACACTGCATGCATATGGGTCCAGTCTAAGTCCCACAGGCAGCACCACAGGCCAGATTATAGACATCCCTGTTTTCGCCCAGTAAACTGAATGGCTTGGTTGTGACTGAGGAAGAGTACAATATATTCTCTTTCATTACAGTCAGCCACAGCGCATTCATATGTATGTCAGAATATCTGGTGTGACTGTATATGATATAATATATATTCATGAATGAGGTTCAGAATCAGCCCAGTGCTGGACTCAGGAGAAAATGGCATCAGCAGTCACTATTACTGACAAATAGACACTCAGAGCTTGCAACGTTCATTATATATGAATCTGTCACCCCCCTCCCCCCCATTTCCACTGTGTTTCGATCCCTGTACATTTGTTTGTTAAGACACTGTACAAACTTCAGGTTAATTTAACAGGACGTAAATTTAGTAGTGCTGTAACAACAGTCAGGAACTAAAGACACAGTTTGTTCTACATTTCATTTGTGCAGATTTGCAAAGAGGTTCCTATAAATACAGCACTCTGCCTTAGGTTTTGTGTTTTTGAGCAACACCGTCCAACTTATTTGGCCCTGAAGGCTGGATGACTCACCTTTGGCAGTGAGTGCTGCTGGAGCTGCTGCATTGGTGCAGCTCTGGAATATGGTTTTTCTTCTGCTTGTCTCCCTTTTTTCCATACCACTAATTTGAGTCATTAGTGGCAACTGAAGACCCTGAATTCAGGATGGGCAAGGTAGTGCAGGGGAAAGCAGTAGCAACATTCACCCCCTGAGTTATGGAACCATGCCATAACTGTTACTGGAGCAGCCAGTACAGCTGCTCCAGTAACCATGCCAGCAAGCTCTGTGGTCCTATTTTAAAGCAAACAAGCCATTGATCTAACAGAGTGATTAGCATGCGTTTAACTGAGCATTCAAATAGTCTCTGTTACAAGACTAACAGTTAGGAAAGTGGTAAGGCCTGACTGTTCTATGATTTAGCTGGGCATTAAGAAAGAGTGCGTGTCCCTACCCAGAGAGATGAAAGTTCACTGGGGAAGACCTCAGAGCTATGCAAATGTGTATGTTCCTTTAAGTGTTCAGTTTGCAGATGAACCTTGACTAAAATCCCTGAAAACAGACTTGAGTGTTGCACTGAACCTTTCTCTGGCTTGTACAGGAGACTACCAGGTAGTGGTTTCCAACTGAATTCAGTTACTCAAATACAGTCACAAATAGAATTATGCTCATGTAGCCTGCTGAGCAGAAACATATTAGCAAGGATTTTTTTTAAGAGTATGTTAAAAATATATAGGTGATGTTATAAGATTTCAGACATGGGATGATTAGAACATCATGAGAAACTGCCTTTCCCAACAGATTTTTTTTATTTTTGGGCAAAAAGTCAAAAGCCAAATTTTTCAGCTAAAAGCTGACATATATTTCAGGTAGAAAATAAATTATATATAGATATATAAACATATATATAATATAACATGATATAATAACTAGTGTGTGTATGTGTGTGTGTGTGTATATATATATATATATGTATGTATGTATGTATGTATATACTATACTTTATATATATTATACATATAATAAAGAATCATAGAAAATTAAGGTTGGAAGGGACCTCAGGAGGTCATCTAGTCAACTCCCTGCTCCAAGCAGGACCATCTCCAACTGGATCATCCCAGCCAAGTCTTTGTCTAGCCAAGTCTTAAAAACCTCCAGGAGTAGAGAGTCAACAACCTTTCTGAGTAACCTGTTCCAATGTTTTTCCAGCCTCCTGGTGAGAGTTTTTCGTAATATCTAACCTAAGCTTCCCTTGCCACAATTTGAGACCATTGCTCCTTGTTCTGTCATTTGCCATCACTGAGAAGAGTCTAGCTCCATCCTCTTTGGAACCACCCTGCAGGTAGTTGAAGGCTGCTGTTAAATCCCCTCTCAGTCTCCTCTGCTCTAGACTAAATAAGCTCAGTTCCCTCAGTCTTTTCTCATAAGTCATGTCCCCCAGACCTCTCACCATTGTTGCCCTCCGCTGGACTCTCTCCAATTTGTCCATATCCTTTCTGTAGTGGGATGGGGGGGGGGCAAAATGTGAACCCTATACTCCAGATGTGGTTTGTTTAATGCTGAACAGAGGAGAATAATCACCTCCATTGACCTGCTGGCAGCACTCCTACCAATGCTGCCCAGTATGCCATTCGCCTTCTTGGCAACAAGGGCACACTGTTGACTCATATTCAGCTTCTTGTCCAGTGTAACCCCCTCTGCTTTCTGCAGAGCTGCTACTTAGCCAGTTGGTTCCTGGCCTGTACTGGTGCATAGGTTGTTCCATCCTGAGTGCAAAACTTTGCACTTGTTTCTATTGAACCTCAGGAGATTTCTTTTTGTCCAATCCTCCAATTTGTCAAGGTCATTCTGAATCCTAACACTACCCTCCAGTGTATCTACTACTCTCCCCATCTTGGAGTCATCTGCAAACTTGTTGAGGGTGCACTCCATCCCTTCTTCCCAATTGTTAATGAAGATATTGAACAAAAATGGCCCCAGTACCAACCCCTGGGGCACTCTACTTTATACTGGCTGCCAACTAGACATTGAGCCATTGACTACTACCCTCTGAGCCTGATGATCCAGCAAGTTTTCTATCCATTTTACCACCCACTCATCTAAACCCGCATTTCCTTAGTTTACTTGCAGAATGTTATGGGAGATTGTATTAAAAGTCTTGCTAAAGTCAAGGTATTACATCCACTGCATCCACAGAGCCAGTTGTCTCATCATAGAAGGTAATCAGATTGGTCAAACATGACTTGCCCTTGGTAAATGCATGCTGACCATTTATAATTACATGCTCCTTTTCCAAGTGCTTAGAAATAGATTCCTTGAGGACCTGCTCCATGATTTTTCCAGGGACTGAGGTAAGGCAGACTGGTTGGTGGTCCCCTAGATCCTTCTTCCCTTTTTTAAAGATGGGCACCATATTTGCCTTTTTCTATTTGCTCAGGACCTCTCCCAATTGCCATGAATTTCCAGTGATGATGGCCAGTGGCTCTGCAGTCACATCGGCCAACTCCCTCAGCATCTTCAGGTGCATCTCATCCAGCTCCATGGACTTGTACATGTTCAGCTTTTCTAAATAATCCCATAGCTGTTCTTTTGCTACTGTTGGCTGCTTACGTGCTCCCCAAACTATGCTGCCAGGTGCAGTAGTCTGGGAGCTTTCATTGCCTGTGAAGCCGGAGGTGAAAAAGGTATTGAATACTTCAGTCTTTTCTGCATCCCTTGTCACTAGGTTTTAAAGGACCCCATTTATTAAAGGACCCACACTTTCCCTGATATTTCTCTTGTTGCTGACACTTGTAGAAACCGTTCATGTTAACCTTCATGTCCTTTGCTAGCTGCAAGGATGTCCAAGTTTCCATATCTATCTTCAAGCTTTCTTTTTGTGTTTTAGCTCACTGCAGAGTTCCCTGCTAAGCCAAACTGGTCGTCTGCCATACTTGATAGTCTTCCTATAATAGTGCGAGAGCAAACGCACACACACGCAGTATAGTTTATATATGATTTATGTGTGTGTGTATTGGCCTTGCAAATGACTGTGAGGCACATTTTACTTTGTGAATGTAGGTAGCTAATTTTAGATAGATTATTAAAGTAGATAATTTTAGAGCTGCATTTTTTTGATTATAAGTTTATCTTTTTTCCCTCCCAAAGAAACATAAATTTGCACTCAACTTATGCAGTGGGACACCCTATAATTGGACTAATGATGGTCTTGACTTTCATATTTCCAGGAGTTTTGTACATGCAATAAGATACGAAGCCAGATTTTTTTTAGTGTGCTTCTTATTTTAGCATATTTGGTATATATAATCCTTTCGGTTATTAACTTGGTTATTTGATTCTCCTGCGGGATTTCGTAAAAGCAGTAGCTGTTCAAGATCTTTATCTATAGTTATCAACTTTATATTCAGAGAAAAAGCTTTTTTTTTTTTTGTAAAAAAGACATTTGTAAATATGGGGTCAATTTTATTTGCAGGGTCAATTTTTTTCATTTATTTATTTATTTATTTTCCAAATCAAAACAATGCAGTATTTCGTCTCAGAAATGCCAAAGACCTGGGAATTATGGTTTTGTATAATACCAACATTTTCCTGGGGAGGGGAGGGGGGAGCTCATGTCCTGACTTATAAGTCAGTACATGGCACCACAGGCTGCACGGCTGTGCTCATCTGAACGTGGCCAAAATGTATAAAGAAAATTATGCAATTTTGTGAGACTACCATTTTAAACTCTGACTTCTAAAGCAATGCTAACTGGAAAACCTCACTTTCCAAATATTACGGACATTTTTGCATAGATTAACGCTAAATAATATTATGGTTAGATAAATGATGTACATGCAAAGCAGTGCTACGCTACTTATTTTATAGTGAGCAGGGGTTTAAACAACTTAGAGCTTGATTCTGCACCATTCAAGTTAATTTTTCTTTTGAATTGATTTGAGGAAGAGCAGAATCAAGCCCAAAATGTATGAGGAAGATTTTGGAAATCTTCAACAGCTAAGATTGTAGGGGTATGGAAATCATCAAAGAAGCCTGTTCTTTCTATTGTAACCTGTAAAAATACTTCCCATCATAAAATGTAAATGCAAAGCATCAGAGGTATAAAAGTCAGGGTCGGTGCCCTGGGCAGTGGAGACAGCAGAAGCTGGGCTGGCTGTAGCAGCTATGGCTGTGATAGTGGGTACTTTTCATGCACCCCCTATAAGTGGTTATCTGCAGCTGGTGCCCAGGTTGTCCAGTGCTCTTTAGGCTACTGCAAAGTGGGTGTGCTTGACAACAGCAACATTAGTGTTGGTATTCTTTTTATCTTAATTCCCAAATTCATTAGCAAAAGGTACTTTTTGATACATTATGGGGAAAATTATCCTAATTGGCTGAGTTACAAACTTAATTTTGTGCCAAAAAGGTTTCTCCCATGGTATAATCACTTTTTCTACATTTTTTTAATAGTTCATTCTTATTTCATGGCAGTTTACAGCATAAGTAATTTACCGATGCAAATAAGTGGAAAGTACCATAAAACTTCTCAATTAATATATCACTTTGTAATTACCTCTTGCCATTTCAATATTTTATCTATTTTAGAGCTCATTATTTGTTTAGTAATTTGGCTAATTATTAAGTTTCTGATTACCAGGACAGAGTATATTATAGCACCTTTTAAAATAAAATGGGGTGGAAATGCCTTATAGTGGGGTAGCTTTTTGGCTGTATGTTAAATTCTGATCCAAGTTACTGTACCAGGATGTTGCTAGATTAAATTTCAGTCAAAACGTAAACTCTGTAAAATAAGCTTGTATAACAACCTCAGCCAAATAGAAAGTTTTGTGCCGTAATATACATTATTTTAGATTATCTGTTTCTTTTCTAGTTTTGTTTCTTTTGGGGTTTCTTTTTCTTTGTCTGATTTTCAGGATCCAAACTTCTGTCTTGTCAGAATTAAGGCCTTGTTACGTGTTACACTGAGCTGCTCAAATGTGTTTGATGTTAGTGTTAGCTTGAGATTAAGCGCTCTCACATTCAGGCCAGCAAGGTCCTAGACATATGAAAGGTAAGACACGTATTCCACCACTGCTGGGCTGCTGCTCTTCTCTGGGCTGAGCCCAGCCCAAAGAGCAGCAGTGCTGGCCGCAGCAGCCAGACAGGCATGTTAACCCTTCCCTGCCTGCTCCCCCAGGACAGACAGCACAGGTAGCCACAAGTAAGTGGTGAGGAGGAGCAAGGTGGGGGGTGGGTGTGTAAGTTGGGAACTGGGGCAGGGGATCGGTGGGCCTGATCTAGGACAGTGGGGAAGAGCAGGTATTTACAGTAAGATGTAGCCTAGAGTGGCTATCCCTTAATGTAGCATGATCTGGGTTACAGACAGTCCTGCCCTGGAGTGGCATAATTTTAGCCACCAAATGAGTGCTTAAAACTAGTTTCAGATGTTAATATGCAGATAATCCAGGTGTTAAGAGCTCCAGGAGCTGCCCAAAATTGTCTTCTAACAAGGCCCTTAGAATCAGCAACCAGTTGGAATAAAATCAGTGCCGTAGAGATGACAGTCAGGTCTTACAATGACATCATGACAGATAGAGATGTACTCTCTATTGGTATAGGCATCATTCTATTTTCCAATGCCAAAAACATTGGTTATAGTCATAGAAACAATAAAGTATTTTGTTTATATTTAAGGATTTTCCTGCACAATAATTTGCCCTAGTCTGGAGCTCCTCTGGAAGGAAGGTGGGGTCTTCCTGGAAGTGAAGTTAATCAGGCTCCTTTAGGATTTGAACACAGAACAGAATTACTGGAAACTAAGAATCATCTCCCCACAACATCTTTAGAATTGTTGTCAAGGACCTAGTGCTTAGTGGCGTTACTTTAGAAGTCAGTCACTAAGTCCATGTTGCTTTTTATACATTTATTTTTATATTATACCAGTCTAACATTTGGTCCAATGTTGGAGATCCTCACTGATTTGAGCCAAAGCTTCAGCAAAACTTTAATTTCACATGTCTTATTCACATCTGTTGCTGCTTTCTCCCATGAAATTTCAGTGGGTCATGAATAATCTTTGAGAACTCAGGGATGCCAGGTGAGGTTCAAGGAGACTGGAAAAAAGACAAATATAATGCTTGTCTTTAAAAAAGCGAAGAAACAGTACTTTGTGTTTAGACCAGTCAGTTTAACTTTGCTATCAAAGAATCTATTTCTGAATACCTAGAGAACAACAGTGTAATAAGGAACAGCCAACATTGATTTGTCAAGAAAAAGTCATGCTTACGCAACTTGATTTCTATCTATGACAAGATGACAGGCTTTGTTGATAGTGAAAGAAGAGTGGATGTGATATAACTTGATTTTAGGAAGGTGTTTGACATTTTCTTCAGTGACAATCTTATGAATAATCTTTGGATATGAATGAAACTAAATTAAGCTATTAAAAGTTGGATGCATAACTGGCTTGATAATTATGTTAAAGAATATTCATCAGTCTTTCAGTGTCTAACTGTGAGGAGATATCAAGTGAGGTATGTCCTGGGACTGGTACCATTTGATATCTTCATTAATAAAATAGATGATGAAATTGAGTATATACTCAATTTACAGATGAAACCAAGCTGGGTGGGCTAATAAATACTTTTGGGGGTTGAATTGGGATTCAGAATGATCATGATAAATTGGAAAAATGATCTGAAATAATTGCTGAGGCTGAAGGACTGCCAAAAAGGTACCTTAGGGCTGTTCTGGATCACAAGCTGTATATGTCAATGATGTAACATTGCTGTAAAGAAGCTAATAATATAGTGATACATCATGAGAGTGTCACATGCAAGGCATGTGAAGTGAATCTTCCGTTCAGCACTGGTGAGGCTTCAACTGGAGTATTATGTCAAGTTTTGGGAACTGTACTTCACGAAAGATGTGGCAATTGGAAAGAGCCCAAAGGAAAGCAATGAAAATGGTAAGAGATTTAGAGAATGTGACACATGAGGAAAGGTTTGAACAACTGGGATTGGTCAATCTAGAGAAAAAAGTGAGGGAAAATGTGATGATGATTCTGAAAGACTAAAAGAGTTGTTCCAAAGAGGATGGTGATCAACTGTTTTCTGTGTCCACAGGGGACAGGAAAAGAAGTAATAGGCTTAAATTGGCCGTAAGGGTGATTTAAGTTGGATAGTAGGAAGAATTTTGTAACCATAAGGTATCAAGCTTTGGAACAGCTTGTGGAATTTTTATCAGTGGAAATTTTAAATGCAGGCTAGACAAACATCTGTTTGGGATGGTTTAGACAGGGATGATTCTTCTTGGACTGAATGACCTCCTGATGTCCCTATTAGCCTTATCTTTTTATAATTCTGTGTTTGGTGAACATTTAGTCTTGTGCGGTATATTCTGCCACTGCAGCCATGCAGTTGTGTTATGCAGTTGTGCTGGTGGTGCAGCAGAACCCTGAAATTGCCACTGTCACTGTGTGTGGCTGCCCCAGGTGTCCATCTTCATCATTACACCTCTGTACAGTGTTATTTATATTCTACAAGAAATACATTATTTCAAAAGTTTTCATTCTTTTAGTTGTATTTTACCTGGTTATCTCTCCTTTAGCCTCACTAGGTAGGCACAGAGATGTAATTTTTCAGGTTTCTTCCCGGACAGGATGCAGGATCAAGCCTAGATATGAGGTGCAATTAGTATAGGTTGCCAGGATTCCTTCCAGCAGATAGTTCTTCAAGTCAAGTGATACATGGGATCCCCTATGCCACTAGCTAGCAGGGGGTCTGCACACGTTCTAGTGAATTTTAAATTGATTTTTAAATGATTTTTAACAAGTGATTTTTAACTGAAGCTTTCTTGTGCTCCAGCCAGCCCCTCCACAGCTGGCAAACTGACCCTTGGAGTCCTCTGTCAGCTGGGGCTTTTCCAACCCGACTCAATGTGCTATGGTCCCAGGCATTTTAAAGTGGGCAAAATGAAGATGGAACATTTTTGCAAACCAGATATTGGGGGATATGTTTAACAGCTAAATGATGTGTACCCAGCACCTTTTAAAGTTGACTTATAGAATTATTGAACTTCCCTCTTTGTTCTGAAGCAGCAATAAACTCTAGCCAATGTAATAAGTAAGGCTAGTAAAATAGCTGTGCCAGATTGAAATTCTTTTCTAATTCAATAATACCAGTTCACTTTCACTGACAGTCACTTCACTAAGGTTTTTTTTATTTTTTTTTAATTCAGAAAGGTTACCTGCATATTGTGTGAAAATATTTTCGTATTATTACAGATTTCAGACCCTTTATAAATAATCCATGTCTGTGCACTTTATGTTTTTGGAAGGGATTTTATTAAGTATAGTAATAAACTTTCCTTTCTGCACGTACACACTTACGGATTTACTGAAGAGAAGCCAGCAGTGAGCTGACATTTTAGCTTTTGACTACTGTTTTATCAAATCTAATGAAAGATTTCTAAGAGATTCCTTCAAAATGGCACCTTTATGTTGTGGGTGCAACATGACAACAGAAGTAAAACCCAAAGGGAAAAATAGGTGTATTAAAGATTACAGAAAGTTCTGTTTGCCTATTAAGTAAAATACTATAGTCCTCCTTGTTGTCTTTTAGCTTGAGTCAACTCCCATTGAAGTCAATGAAAAATGTCAGTTAACTACAGTGCAGGTTCTATGAGACCCTTCAAAAGCATCTAGCATATAATGAGAAAGATATGTTTTTAAAATATTATGTCTTCAAAAACCAATATGATATTTCTGCAGCTTTCATTTACAAATTATCTTCTTTGTCTGTCATTCTCTCTAAGGCCCCATGTACACCTTACACTTAAGGTGTGATTAACTGATTAATCACACCTTAAATTGTGACCAGTTACATATTCAATCAAGTAATGGCATGATGATACAAGTAAAAAGCCACAAAGTGATTCCACAAAAAGCAGAATAACTTTGTGGTTTGTTCCTATCCATCAGTTGAACCTGTGGCCATGTGCTCCCCTGTGGCCCTGTCAGTTAAAGGGCTTCCCGCCACAGGGGTGAACCACCTGCTGCCATCCCTGCAGCTGAGGAAGGTTGCAGGCAGGGGGCAGCATGCAGATTACTGATGCCACTGTGAGTCTTGTCATCTGCAGAGCTAATGGGGTCCAACGTGGGGAGCATGCCACCACTGCAGGCTTCATCACCTCAAGGGCATACAGGGCAGACAGTCCAGAGATCACTACTGCTGCTATAATCCCTGTTAGTTGCAGGGGTCACAAAAGCAGGAGCCAGTGTAGGGGAAGCCCTGTATCATGATCCCAAGCTCCCCCTGCACAGGAAGTAAGGTGCGATAAGATCTGATGCACGATCCCACAGTCATGAATACTGCCATGCACGTGTGGCATGGCAGGAGGCACAATTTTGTGAATTGCACATTATATCACACCCTTACCTGAATGCCTAGTGGAGCCCTAAATCTTCTTGGCTAGAGGCAGACATTACACACAAACTGGTTTAAGTGATCGGAAACTGTTTTAAACCTGTAACACAACAGATGTTCAGTGCATTTAAACCAGTTTCAAAATGGCTGAAACCAGTTTGAGATAAACCTGGCTGAATGTAGCATCAGACTTAACTGATTTGGCTCAAACAGGTTTATGCAATGTCTGTCCCAGACCCCTTGCTGGTTTAAGTTAAATCAGAGTCCCCCAGCATCCTGGCATGCTCTCTGGGCTGGGCAGGGCTCTGGTCCACAGCAGGGCTGGCCCCCCCTCTCTGCTCCCTAGCTGGAGCTTGGCACAGACTTGCAGGCACAGCAAGGTCTGCTGGCTTCCCCATGCCCCCCTCTCCCCACCCCCTGCTGCTTAAACAAAGATCCCTTCTTCCTCTCTGCCACAGCAGGGACCATAGCCAGCATGTGGTATGCTAGCTAATGCTGAGAGGTGTCTGTGTGTGTGTCTCTCTCCAATTTCACTGGGATAGGCAGACAGAACAGTGACCTCTTAGGGCTCTTGGAGCTAATCAACAGGTCAGCCAGTAAGCTGTTTAAGAAGTTGGAAGTAATGTGGAGAGAGGTTGTTGTTTTGCTAATTGGTTGATAAAGACTGTTATCAGACCCCGGGTTGGCTTGCACACCTGTCACATTGCTGCAGACAGTATGACAAAGCAGAGGAAGATTGAAAAGCTCCGTATCATCAACAGATCCACCCCCTCCCCTGCCACCTCACAGTGCTAGCCTGGGGCTGGAGGCTGGCAACACTTCTGCTCTTGAGCAGCCAGTGGGGAAAAGCCTGGGATGGTGCAAGCAGACCTCCATAATGAGAGAATCCTACCAGGCCCTGGCCACTCCCTCTGCAGCTCAGCTCCCTTCAGAAGGTAAGAAAGGGCTGCTCTAGCACCCCCCAGCTTCTGTCTTGAGCCACTGCAGGCACATGCCTGCATTTCCTCAGTCCAGAGAGAATGTCTGTCCAGTTTCAAACCAGTTCAGCCTAGTCAGGTTAGACTAACCTGCAAGGATTGAATCAATTCAGGCTCAGGCTTTTTGAATGTCTATCCCTAGCCTTTGTGCTTTGTTACCTGTCTCACCAGATTAAATGTCTCCTGCTTTGGGTTAATATACCACATGCAATTCTCCCACAAGCTATGCCTCTGATCACATTTTCATTCTCTTCTTTCATTCAGCCAGCAATGCCTCCCCAAAACACATCTGTTTTTTCACAGCTGTTTTTAGGCTGTCTTAAATGCCACACCTATTCTTTTTAGCAGCTTCCTAGCCTGAGTGTATTAGGTCCATAAACTTCTTGCAAGTGTTTCCTTAAAAAAGCTCACAGTCACACAATTGCATTTACCACCTCCTTTATATTAAGAGGGACTATCTATCTATCTATCTATATAAAAAAAACATTTTCCTCTTAGTCTCTCTGTATTTCTGTGGTTTTCAGTATTTATCTTCTAAATTGCTATATCTTTAGATCTAAGATTGTATTTGTTTTGTCTTGTGATTAGCCACGGTTATTTTCAGGGCTCTTGTACAATGTCGATAGTAACATAAGTTTGTGATTTTTTTTCCCCCAGTTCCCTCTGAAGAGTTTAGGGGTAATGTATGATAATGCATGTAGGTTGTCATTTGAAAAGCTATAAACAGGAGTGTCTGAGGGGGAAATATGGAAAAGTTCTTATGAAAGGGATTAGTATAGAATTCTTATGAAAGGGATTAGTATAGAATTAATCTAAGTAATATTACAGAGAAAATATTAAGAATACTTGGCAAATGTGTTACTTTGGCAAATAGAGGTATTTTGATATATGTTTTCTTCAGCTTTTGACTGCTTATGAAACTGTTGTTACATCCACTTGAACAATCTACTACTTACTACAAAACACCTAGTGTAATCGATATCAACTCTGACAGGCTAATCGTATTTGGTTTGTCAAATATTATTTTATTTATATTATCTTAATATAAATATTATCTTAATATAAAATTATTTTTTAAATTAAATTAGGTGAGAGACATTGCTTTCTACAATTCATCTAGATATTTTAATTTCATGGAACTCATTGGAAAAAGGGAAAAAATAAGACACAAACTCTGTTAGGAAACAAATAGATAAATAAAAGAATAAACCATGATTCTGCACTCCATGCAGAGCTTATTAATGAAATGCAATCTGAAGGGTTAATATTAGACAAAGAAATAGTTCAAGAGAAAAGAAAAGCCAGCTCAAGTAATGCAAGAAAAGTAATGGAAGAAAAAGAAATCACTCCTTGAAATATAAAATTACCACACAGAAAATAGCAGAAAACAACACTATAATAGTCAAACAGAAGGGAAAAAAAGAAACCTATTATGATCAACTTGTAGGAAATGGGAAGTGTATTCGAGAATAATGACATGCGGACTGGAGTTTACGCTGACATACCATATTAAACACAGTGCTTTGCCCAAACTAGAAAAGATAAATCACCCGCTATTGTTGAAATAATAGTAGACGCGCTTGAAATAACTAGAAAAAGTAGAATGTTTATATAGGCAGTATGCTGCCTTGAAATGAAGAAAATTCAGTGTTGTTACGGATTATGCAAATACAATACTATTGACAGTGTTTGAATATAGAGAAGAGGATATGAAAGTAATAATGGTAAAAGGGTATTGCTTTTTTTCCTGAGAAGAGATATATTTGCAACTTCTTTCCAGTTTATTTACTAAAGGCAGTGAATTCTGAGGAGGGAAAGCTGGAATTGTGTAGGGGAAAAGTGCTTATAGCAGCCATGGTCTAAATATGTCTTTGCATCTTCACGTACCCAGAAACTTAGCCCTAAATTTTCATAAGCTTTAGAAGCTTGTAGATATATTGCTGCTGTTTGGTCCCTGTAAAGCAAGTAGCCTTTCCAGATATTTTAAAATGCAAATCATTATAAAGCACTAACAATGCAGGGCCATGCACCTCATAAAACTTTCCCCCTGTTTTTGATAGCCTGGTTTAACTTCAATCAAGTGTCACAATGAATAATGAATTGAATATATATTACAGGAGTCCACTGTATGAACAGTTACGTTTTTTCTTTGCTCATATCTTGTGTGTCATGGAATTTCCCAAAGATCATTTGAATACAATATAAGTTCAAATGCTACAATGTTGAGAAAATGTTTCATGCCTTGTTCTCTTTGCTCCTGAGACAATTAGATTAAGGGTAAAATACTGTAACTTGTTTGCTTTTGAATGGAAGAGTGAAACCATTATGGTATTAAAATAAATCAGATGGTTCTATAGGGATTTGAAGGGTAAATAAATAAATCTTCATTCTGTAAAGGTTGCTAATCCTGTGGCAGCAAGGAAGCAAAAAGCCAGTGAATCTCCCTTACTGGTGATTCTGTTAGTGTTGGGGAATTTCTAAAGGATGAAAATCGACCGAAACAGTTCCCATATGCTTAATTTACCAGCCCTGTGGAGAAGCATGTTACTGGGATAATGAGACATGACCATTACTGCATAGCATCGTAGCAGTCCTGGGTGACATAAGGCCTTTTGGGTCCATAGATGGTTGGGAATGCCTTAGGGCTGGTCCATCTTCACTACGTATTAGGATTGGGAACCTACAGGTAGTTCCTTTGCAACGTCCAGCCCACTTTGTTGCAAAATGAGCTTTTAAAATTTTAATCCCAATTCAAAGAAAAGAACAAAAATTTTAAAGCTTGCCTTTGATTGGTTCTCTATAGCACTTCTCAGTCGATTTTGCCTTATTTGAAACTTCTGATGGCACAGTACCAATATGTATCATTATGCAAAGTATTTTCTAAGGCTACATACAGTCAAAAGCCCAAGGTTGAATCAATTCAGTCTTTGCAGGTTAGTCTAAACTGCAAAGATTAAATTGAAATGGAAGTGAACAGACATTTACCCATGATTCAGGGAATGCAGCCACCTGCCTGCAGTGGCTCAGGCCAAAAGCTGGGACACTTGAGCATGACTCTCTGGCTGTGTGTTCCCTTGTTCTTCCTGCGCCCCTAAGGTCTCTGGGATTTGCAGTCCAGAATTACAGCAGCAGGATTCTGCAGGGTTGCTCATCACTTTCTCTTCCTGCTTTCAGGTGCCTCTGGGATTTGTAGTCCACAGTTGCAGCCAGCAGTAAGTTTGAGCAGGGGAAGGAGTGTTTAACCCCCCTCCCTGGCCCCAGACTCCAGCTGGGGTTTTCCTGGGGGAGGCAGTCCCCCTCCTGTAGTTTGGGCTGCATCCCCAGTTGGGCTTACCTCCCCGCCTTTCTCCCGCCCCCAATCAGCCCACACTGTTCCAGCTAGGGAGCAGAGGTGTGGGGGCAGCTCTGGTCTCTGGAGCAGACAGCACAGCACAGTCCAAGGCTGCAAGCATGCTGGGATGCTGGGGGGCTGTTATTTAACGTGAACCAGGAAGGGGGTTTGGGACAGCATTTTCATAAACCAGTTTGACCCAAATCAGTTAAGTCTGATACTACATTCAACCAAATTTATCTTAAACAGTTTCAGCCATTTTGATACTAGTTTATGTGCACTGAACTTCTGTTGTGTTACAGGTTTAAACCAGTTTCAATTGATCACTTAAACCGGTTTATGTATAACTTCTGTCCCTAGCCTAAGACTTTGCCATACCCTAGGTGAAGCGTGGTCTAAAGCATTTAAATCAGTTGCCAGATTGCTTGGGAATGGTGAACATGAAAAGCTTGACCTTAAGTCAGTGGTAGCAGAGGAAGTGTAGCACTATTGGAAATGGAACAGAGTTAGCAAATATCTTTCAAATAGGAATACATTTTAAGAAGACCAAACCTTTCCCCTCCTATCTCCTTTCACATTGTAGTTGTTTAAGTACCATAGGGTGACTCACTAACACTTACTACTTATATTTGTTGCCCAGAAATAAGAACATAGTTTCACAAAATGTGATAGGGACTTGGTAATATGAATAAATCATAGCACACTTAAGCATTTTCAATCAGAAAGCATGGATAGAGCTTATGGGTTAACAGGTGGATTTCATTTTCATCTTTAATATTACCCTTGGTCTCTATTCCAGCAAAAGAGAATAGAACAATATTGAATTAGTTTAACTATTTCAACTATTGTATTTTGTTCCAATCAACGCACACAGGATTGCTAAATATTTATGAATTTTAATGTAATGTGTGATTTCAAAAGCGAACACAATTTCCTTCATACTCAGAAACCTATCATGCAACCTGTTTATCCTATCTAGTTAATTGGCATTTCTTCCAAATATTTGATTTTTGTTATCCCTTTACAGATTATAACAGTACAACCCCATTATACATTAAATTTCCCTCCTATTTGATTTGGCATGCTTGAGCAAAGGTCACCAGCTTGAACCATTTGATGAAAATGTACATTTTTGATAGTGCAGTAAAGATACTAAATAATTCATAGATCTTTATGGTCTATGGGGATCAATAGGTCATCTAGTCTAACTTTATGCATAAAATAGACTATAGAATTTCATTTAATTACTCCTGTATTGAGCCTATTAATCTATTAATCCTTTGTAGATTTGTAACTAATTCCTTTAATCAAAGCATATCAGTTCTTTTTTATATTCCTTTAACTAAGGAAACCTCCTGTAAAGCAGTTATGTTTGCTTTACTTACCCTTGAAACTCACCCTCCCTGGGGTAAAATGCAGAAAGTGATAAACAACTATAACAGCACTAATACAATAGTTTGAAGTTAAATAGGTTACTGAGTAGAAAATGCAAGGAGGATTTAGGAAGGCATGATATAATTACAGAATCTGGGTTGGCATTTAGATGTGGTATTAGTATGAACATTGAGCAACATTTTCAAAGCCTCATAAATAATTTAGGAGCATAAATTCCAATTTCAAAAGCAATTCAGGTGCTGGAGAATTTCAGTAGCAATTACCTTTTAATAGGATTCAGGCTAAATGCCTAACTGGCCTGGGTCACAAATTGCTTGGAGCCAGATACTATTTCCCCTTTATGGGCATCTATACATGTGCTCTGGGGTGGGGATGACAGGGGATAGCAGTTTGAAACATGTGGTAGAAATCCTCCACAAGAGAAAGGAGGAAGTCCCATGCAGTACAGAGGATGGAAACCCAATGGGGGCTCCCTCTACCCCTACACACTTGCAGATATATATTGTGAATCCCCTTGGAGGGGATTCCTGCAATGCGCATATCACATTGCTATGCTCTGAGTTGAGGTTTAGCATCTGGGGCTGGTTCCCTGCCGGACTGGGTCCCCAAAGCCCCAGGAAGGGTAGGGGCTCAGTTTTGTGGGACAGCAGTCCCAGGCAATGTCAATAGACATCAATGAAGTGGATCAGCTGTGCTGGGATGTATCCAGGCATAGCTGTTTGTGCTTCAAAGATGGTGTCTGTTTATAGCCTTACACACAGATTGGAATTAAATTTAACTTTACTTACCATGTGGTTTGATATGAACATGATCAGTAGGCTGTACTATGGCCACGTGCTTTGATATGGGCATGCTCAATAGGCTACACTGTGGCAGCTGCCCTGAGGGAATAGAATCACTGTAACAGGGTTGTCTCCAGGGGTTGCAGGGAAGCCCTTATCCACTCCCTTTTCTGTTGGCAATCACCCTTTCATTCACCTGCTACACCCTGATGTATTTGCATTTGTATAAGGGAGGCTGCTCCAGAGCTTCCCAATCTGTTCTCACTCTTATGACCACCAGGCATCTGTGATCATTGCCTTATGGGCTAAATGCATGGCTCCATTCCACCCTTATACCATGCCCCAAGCCTTGCAAGTGTCATCACTCATTGATGGGCTCTCTCAGGGCTCTTGGACCCTCAGGTCCCACACCCAGCCCCTCTCTGGACCCTGACCTCCCAAACTGGACTTCCTCCACCCCTTAGTCCATTCCCAAACTTCCAGACTGCTGCCGTCCGTACTTTCCATGTTGGCATTCTGGATCTACAGCCATCCAGATTAAGAGATGTTCCTTCAGCAGGCTCCAGGATCTTACTGCCTGCTCAACTCAGGGTCTGACCTTATATCTAAATAGATTTCATAGATTTCATAGACATTAGGGCTGGAAGGGACCTCGGAAGATCATCGAGTCCAGCCCCCTGCCCAAAGGGCAGGAAGTCAGCTGGGGTCATAGGATCCCAGCAAGATAAGCATCCAGTTTCATCTTGAAGGTGTTCAATGAAGGCGCTTGAACCACCTCCGGTGGCAGGCTGTTCCAGACCTTGGGGGCTCGGACAGTAAAGAAATTCTTCCTTATGTCCAGCCTAAAACGATCTTGAAGTAGTTTGTGACCATTCGACCTCGTCATCCCTTGGGGCGCTCTGGTGAACAAACGTTCCCCCAGATACTGGTGGTCACCCCTGATAAACTTGTAGGTGGCCATCAGATCACCCCTGAGCCTGCGCTTTTTCAGGCTAAAGAGCCCCAGGGCTCTCAGGGAGAATGACGTCCTGGGATTTGCTTAAGAAGCATCTATGGATGCAAGCCAACGTTTTGGTCGCTTTACTAGCCGCCGCGTCGCATTGCAGGCTCATGCTCATCTTGTGGTCAATGATGACCCCCAAGTCTCTTTCTTCCATAGTGCTAGCCAACATAGCACTGCCGAGCCTATAAGGATGCTGCGGG
>NW_005841893.1:4337257-4339557 GCF_000455745.1 Alligator sinensis
AAGCTCAGGACTTTGGGTGGGAGGTCTGTAATAGACTCCCACCATTGTGTCCCCTGTGCCGTGTTCCCCACCGATTTTAACCCAGAGGGTCTCCAGCCATCCACCCTGGTCGCCAATATCAGCTTGCAGGGACGTGTAGCTTTCCTTAACATAGAGAGCTACTCCCCCGCCCCTTTTCTCTACATGATGCCTCCTGTACAGGGTATAGCCATCTATACCCGTGGTCCAGTCATGGGTGGAGTCCCACCAGGTCTCTGTTATCCCTTATCCGTTATCTTGGCTAAGGCCAGTCCTCATCTAGTCAGGTGGGGCTCTCATTCACCTCCTTTTCACCTGCAGGGTGCGTTTCAGGCTGCCTGTCCTTTAAATTGATAGGCACACTAAGCATCCTGCCACAATCACCCAGACATGTGTGCAGTGGTTGACAAATCCTGAAATTTCAGTTGCAGAAAAAACAGGAGTCCTGGACAAGGAGGAGAGCCCTCCCACCTTTTCACTTTATTGCCTAGTTGTTGAGGTTCTTGTCTAAGGTGTGGGAGACCTTAGTTATAGGTCACCCTCCCCGAGGAGGGTTTAACCTGTCTCTCCCACTTTCCAGTAAAGTGCTCTAACCACTAGGCACAAGGTGCAGCAGTCCAGCTTCAAGGGGAGGGTTTGAGATCACTCTGGGCAATGCCTAGCCCCAGAATTTTTTTGGAGAGGAACATGATACACAGGTTCAAACCTCTACAACTTGGGTTGCTGACTCTTGAGAGTGGTCTAGAAGATGTGAAACTGCTCTCCCCTTCCCCAAGTTTACTTTTGGCAAGAATACTTGCAGTACAATCCTATTTTAGAATCCCAAATTCGCTGGTGGACAGGGCCTGGGTTTTTTGTCTCTGACAAAATGTGTACCCAGAAGAGTGGTGCCTCCTGTTGCTATGGCATAAATACTCCATCTCACAAAAAAAATCCTTTGAAGGGCAGGTAGTCTCTATGTTGATCCTCTAGGTCAGTGGGGGTCAACCGTTTTGGCAGGCATGCCAAAATTAGTCCCACATCCTCCATAAGTGCCACTCCGTTCTCCTTTTCCTGCTTGGTCTTCTGCTTTGCTTTCTGCTTTGTGCCCTGTGTTCCCTACATGATCTGCCATTCTGTTCCCACCCTGATCTGTCGTGTGCCACACAGGCTGCCTGTACCACTTGTGGTGCATATGTCACATGTCAGCCACCCATACTCTAGGGTGAGCAAATGTCACCCTAGAGCAGAGCTGGCCAACTTACAGCATATATGCCACAAGTGGCACGGGCAGCTGCTGTGCATGGCACCTTGAGGCCTGAGCACTAAAAGGAGGTGCTGGAATAGAGACAGTGATCAGAGCAGTGCTTGGGGAGGGATTGGGGCTTAACTTGTGGCCCACTAGCCAAAAAGGTTGGCTATCACCACTCTAGAGAATTTCTTCCCAACATCTAGGGCAGGGATCCCTCTGCCTTCTCCCATCACTCGCAGTCACACATTTGCAGAGGAAATACTAAGTGAGACTTGTCCCCAGGTGAAAGTGCATTTTGGGGAAGCAAAAACTATTTACAAGTATGTTCTGTGCCACTCCACAAACTATAGCTCCAGATGCCTGCTCCTGAAACTCTTTGGACCGCTGTCCCTGCAAACTCTCAGGAAGGGAATCAGTACAGGCTGTGTTGCTTTTTTACATTCCCTTCTGGCCTGAAATCATCAGGCTTGCCAGGTGTACCCCAGCTACAACTAGTATCAGCACCATGCTCAACAAGGGCCCTCATTAACTTGTCCAGCCTCCACCCTCCCCACAGCATAGTCTTGCAGATTACCCTTTATGAAGTTAGGAGAGGAGATGACCATATGATGGCAGGGTACAGAGGTATTTTATCTAGACTCATTTTCAGCACAGATTAAATACTGGCTCATATGGAAGAGCTCCACATATTAAATCTCTGGTACCAGCTTCTGCAAAGCACAGCCAGTGTGTCTACACCAGGGGTGTCCAACCTTTTTGAATGTGGGGCCGGATCACTAACTTTTTATCACCCAGTGGACCAGTGAGCCATATTCAAAGACGCCACAGAAAGTGGTATCATATCAGGAGTGATGTCACGTGACCTTTGACATTAATGAAGTTGCAGGGGTTGACATGGTGCTGGTTGACATGGCATGCATGCCTGGGTTGACCTGGTGCTGCAGGAGCCGCTTGGCTACAACTGAGTTGATCTGGTGCTGGAGAAGCCGTGGGGCCAGGCTGGGGTTAACCTGGGGCCCGCCCGGGCTGCCGGTGCCCTGCCCACGGTGAG
>NW_005841893.1:4340145-4352370 GCF_000455745.1 Alligator sinensis
AGGCCACATAAAATGGCTTGGTGGGCTCTGTTACAACCTGGAGAACTGAGATAATGAAGTGGTGCTTTCTTGATCAGAAACTTGTAAATTTACAGAAAGAAATATGAATTTCTGGTCCCTATCTGGTTTCATTTGTGTTAGAAAGATCAAGTATACAGCCTCACAACACTGTAAGTGTTGCTATGATTGATATATGTATTAAGAGTTCCTACAACAAACTTTACTGTATGAATTATATATGAACAGAACATTACAGATGCTCTAAAATATTGGAGGAAACCAAACTGTTTCAGGCGTAAACCATGGGACAGAGGAGGAGTAATACCAGGAAAGGATATACCTGTCTCCAAGGACACTAGGGTTGGGTCCAAATGAGTGTGGACATTAGGTTCCCTGGGGACAACTAGCAGCGGCACACCTTGTGCCACCAGTAGTGACCTCCAGGGAATGCTTGTGCTGCATGTCCCCTGGCACATGGCAGGTTACCCCAGGTGGGGCACTGGGCTAGCCCCAGCAGCCTTAACTGGGGTCCTGGGGCTGCAGCGGTGGTGATCCTGCTGCTTGGAGCCTGACTGGCAGCCGAAGCATGACTGGCTAGCCAGGCTCCAGTTTTGAGTGGTGTGAGCTGCCCCTGCATGTGCTGCTCCGCTTTTATTTTGCATGGGGTTTTTTGACCCCTGAATATCCCCGCTCCCCCCATGTTGCTCCCTTGCAGTGTGGAAAACAGCTGAATGTGTGGTATGTGGATCTGGATCCACGCTTATCTGGATGTGGCCTAGGGGGCCTTGGGGCTCAGCTTCAGAATTTATTAAACTATCCTTATATGTGAGGCATTTTAGTTATTGACTTAGCTTCCAGATAAGGTGCTTACTCCTCATTGAATCTTAGTAAAACATCTTTTAAAGTTTCAGACTATGTTGATATGAAAGAATGTTTGCAGCACACAGACATCACAGGCATATAGCATTCACTTTTCAGAAGGGATCAAATCCAAAGAAAACGTGGTTTTTGCTGAAGACAGGAGTGGCAAACAAAAATGCCCCTCTCCCTTTGCCATCAATCCTAATATATATTTCAAGCTCTCTGCTTCTATATCCCACCCCATCTTCGTTGCTCTCCCTGCACCTGTAGCCCAAACCTGAAGGTCACCAGGGACTCTGCTGTTTCTCTCTATACCTTTGTCAGTGATGTATAGCAGCCCCGTGGTTGCTGTACCGGTAAAAAGACTACAGACTTGACTTCATAGCCTCCTGTTCTCCCATGTCAGTGATTAATTTATCAACCGAAGTTCTCTCATCTTCCCACAATCATCAAAACACTGCTACCAACTAAGGCTTTTCTTCTATCATGATATTCCTAGGAAAGGCAATTGATAGCAAAGACTGGCCTGTTTGTTAATTAATTTCTCTTCAGTTCAGCTCTGTGAATTGTTTCTGCCTCAGTGTTTTCAGTGACTGGGATTTTCAATGGGGAGTGCCCAGCTCCCTTTGAAATTCAGCAGCAGTTGGCTGCAGAACTCCCTTGGGCACCTTGGAGAATCCCAGTAAATGTGAACTGCACTTTTGCACTTAGTTCTTACCTACTAGTGTCAGCCCAACATCCTCCTACCTTATCCCTCTATCTTGCCTTTTTCCTGCTGCTGTTCCTTGCCTCCCCATTTTCCTCTCACACTTATTTCCTTACCTTCTCCATCATATAATCTTTTGTACTCATCTAATACTCCCCTCCTGCTAGTTTTATTCCTACTTTTGCCTGAAAGTACACCTTAATTTAATTGTGCAAAAAAACCCCAAACCGATACAGATGGATACATTTATAAACCCATATGGGACAACAGTACATGGACCCTTACCAGAGTTATTCTCTAATTAACCTATTATTTACTTAATGAACTTGTACAAGATTACATGCTTGCTGTTATTTTTATTAATTAATTAAAACCTGGCCTCTTTATATTTTGGGAAAATGTTAATGTATATAAATCACATATAAAAAGTGTATATGAAATGTGTTTTTATCTCTCTGGGTCAGAACCACCAAATGGAGTCTACTGCAGAAGGAAACAATTCCATTTGGATTTAGTCTTGTCACCCTTATTCTCCCCAGCCACAGCTTCCTTGCATTTGTTGTTTTTACTTTAGTTTTATGTCTGCACTTTAATTGTACTCTCCTTCATGCAAGGACCATGTTATTTTCTAATTTGTACATTTCCATGCATCCTTATGTGTATTAAAAGGCATGTGCACCCAAACATATAGGGAGAATATCACCTGCACTGCCACATAGGTGAAAAAGCATATTGTTATGCTGCCTTTTGCCTGTCACCTCCATAAAGTATTGTCCTGCCAGTTGCCATTGATTTTTGTGAATCTTTGGGAGCTTATGGAGAGTAGTGATTTGGGAAATGTCAGGACACCAATCACACGGTGTTAGAGAGTGGTTTTGTTCAAAACTAGTAATCATTTTCACCAGTAAAACATTTTTATTGTATGGTCCTATGCTGCTGTCAACTGCTGAAGGGTCTGAATATTGAATACACTCTCAGCCTGCTGAATCAACAAGTTTATGACTGATTTCTGCTTGCCCCTGCTGCAAAGAGGAAAGTTCAATTTCCCTGTTTCAAGTGCACATATTGTTCAGTTTAACAGAAATAAAAAATGCTGGTGAAAATACTACAGGGGAGGGCAAAGAATATATATTTTTAATTTGCTATATAAAATAATGCATAATTTAAACTGTGAGGATGCTTACTGAACAACCCCCATATTTCCAGGATCAAAGTTATTTCTAGTTAGCTGCTAAAGTGTCTGTAGGTTCTGTAGATAGGAATTGTTACGATATTCCTTTTTCTGGTCCCTGCAGGCTCCTGTCTTCAACTGAGACAGTACAACCCCTTTCAGGCTTTCATTATCATGATGTAGATTTTTCTGTTTCAGTTATTTTTGTTTGATATAACTGTCAGCTATCTATACTTATAAAACAAACACAAGAGATTTCTATTTGTTTGTGACCTCTGTGTTGCAAATGAACAAGGCAAATCATAGGGTGGAAGCAGACACTGATTTCCGTCACCTGTGTGCCACCATAAAAATGTTTATGGTGACACAAAGGCCAAGCAAACAGACATCACTATCCCTTGTCATGCCATAAATTGTGTCTGTGATGAAGGTGGTATCAATTTGGGCTACTGTTTAGCAACTGATGTCTGTTTACTTCATGGTAAGAGAGCTCCAGCAGCCAGGAGCTGCCTGTACTCTTCAGCCATCTGAAGCAGGTGCTCCAGAGACATGAGTGGCCTGTCCTGCTCACCCCAGGAATTTCTATGCAGAACTGAGCCTATCAAGTACTTGGAGTGCCTGTGTGGCTTTTCTTGCTTACTTAGATACAACCCCAGAACCTCTGAGGCATGCCTCTGTGAGTGGGGAAAACCCTGAGTTTCTCTGCTTACTGAGGCATGCCTCAGAGATCCTAGTGACGCATCTTAGTAAGCGGGAAAGCCCTGACTTTCTGTGCTTTCCCTGAGGTGCCCTGGACACCCCAAGAGTATGTCCTGGTAAGCAGAGAAAGGGTCTCAAAGAGCCTGATCCTGTGTAGGAATTCCTAGGGTAGGCAGGACTCGGCCCCTCAAGCCTTAGCAGAACACATCTCCTGCTTTTCCCCAGTATCAACAGGTGAGACAATAGGCAACATGTGTTTCACTCAGTGAAGTGGGTTAGCTGTGCCAGGTCTCATCCTGTAATGCTGTTCCGCTTCATATTTGATATGAAATGTCTTCGCCTTTTCTTGGTTCCTTGCTGTAGGTCATATAAATCAAAAAGCATGAATAGGAGGAACTAGGGCAAGAAGATAATTTGGATAATTACCAACTCTTTCTGTGACATTAAGCATTGTTTACATGCAACTAGGAAGCGAAGCAATTTAATGGAATGGAAACAGTTTAAAACAGGACAGTCATTTATTATTAAGAATCTTCTTTAGTAGTATTTATTAAAAAAAAAAATGAATATAATTCATACATACCTGAAGAAGAAACATTTTTTTTTCTTTTTTAAATATGAGCAAGGAGTAGAGTTTAATGTTGCTGAGAGGCTGGAAGAAAAGAAAAGAGAGAAATAATACAGTAATTAATTTTGAAGGCAGATGAACTAATCCTGTGATGGAGTAAATTAGTTGATGCTAAGGAATGGTTTTGGTATTAGGAGACAATTCCCTCCTAGATACAATAAGAAAGTATTTGCAGTTTCTTTGATATGTTCTTTGTTGCCACTTCCCAACTCGGTTAGACAGGCAGCCACAGGGTTCAGGAAGCTGGTATTAGAAGACCTAGGGCAGGTCTTCCAGTCGCATCAGCCAGTGACAGTCCAAGCAGTTACCATGCCTTAGGCAGATGTTTAAACACATTTGTCTGAGACCTAACTTGTACTGTAATCACTGCAACCGACTCACATGTAGCAATTAGACAACTCATGAAGAAAGAGAATGATATAAATAAGCATGTAATTTTCTGTTAGGGACATTGTGTAAAGCAGACATGGTATGAAGCCGTTTGTGCAGCAAGGCATAAATATAGACTCTTTCTGTCAAACAGAATGTTTAGCGTTACTGGTTTTGAGTGGTTTGTTTTGTTTTTGTTTTGTAACGGAATGAGTTTTGTAGATGATGGTGTAGTTTTTTGTAACGTGAAAGCCTTAAGGGAAGACCATGAGTGTTATCATGAATCACAAATGCTTGCTGAATAGATACAAAAAATTTCAACACCTCTGGTTAGTAATACAGAGTGATCTAGTTGTTAGTGTGTGGAGGTTAGAGAGCGTGGTATATTACATACATCATTTGGAAATTGACTTACCTTGTGACCTTAAATAAGCCATTTAGGTTTTCTGTGCCTCGATTAATGCATGAGCAATATAAAAAGAAATTGTTATTATCCACCTTTGTGAAGCTGTTTGAGGGCATTGAATGAAAGACACTACATAATGAAATATCATGGCTTTTGTCATTTTATCAATGGATTTTGAGGGTTTCTAATGGATGACAGTTGTATAATTATAATATAGCACTAATATACATGGTTATGATTAATTTCCTGATCTGAGCTCTAATGATGACGATGATTATGATGGATTCAGGGCCTTTTATCAAGTATTATAAGCGCTTGTGTTGAGAGATTAAGTTTTACTTTATTGCTGGTAAACACTTGCTGTATTATAATGGTATTGCCATGCAAAAAATAATTCTTTATAGTGTTCTCAACTCTAATTCCAGTTTAAGGAAGCTTTTTAACTGTCATTGATCCATTTATTTATTTTGAATATAACTTGCATTGTATTGGGGTTGGGACCTCGAATACTATAGAACACACAAAACAAAGATAATCTCTGGTTTGAAGAGTTTAAAATCTAAGGGTATGTTAATGTGGTATATATGGATTTACCTGAGTTAGCTTTAATCTAATTAGAAGTACCCAGTTAGCCACAACAGCCTAGAGAAGTATGTGAACTAACTACATGAGTATTTGCTCAACTTCTTGGACAGCTTTTGTAGGTCAGGCTGAGCTCTTTCTGGTGTCTGTGCACTATTATGTGTACTTTAACTAGTCTGTAGCTTGTTCAAGTATGGCTAATCAAGCTCCACTGATTAAAATGGCTTTCAAAGCACCACAATTGAATTGGGATTGTCGGCCAATAACATACACCTGACCAAAGAGAAGATGTTAATGAGTTCTTTCCAGGTAGAAAGAGGTGATTTATTAGCAGGAATCAGGGTTTTGCATTAATTGTGGGACAATGTGGAAAAACTCAGATTTTCTCCTTTAAAGGAGAAAAACATGGGAAACAGTGGGGTTCCCCTTGTAGGCTGACAGAGTTCCAGCCTGCAAGGGACTGCTTGGGATTGGGAAGAGCAGGATGCACATGGCTAACAATACAGCCAGGCAGCAGTGGAGAGAAGTTCCCTCAGCTGCCTATATGTAAGTCTATTGGGGGTGGAGGAGGCATAGGCAGTGCAAGGGGAGCAGATCGAGGCCCCCACAGTGAGGGAAGGAGTGGGCAGGGTTTGGGCCTTTTGCTGGGGATGCTGCCCAACTGGGGTGGTGCCTACGGTTGGGGTGGGAATTCGTGGCCATGGGGCTTGGCTCGGGGAGCATGACAGAACCATAGGCAGCTCATCTGGGGGTTTTGCAGTGGCTGGCTCCCTGCCCCCGTGCACACTCCCAGGGAAGGTTCAAGTGCCAGAGGTGACCTGTTTTAAGGGCATGGGGGGACAAGTGCCCCTCCAGATTTGTGCATTTGGAGCAGGGTGGATGTGGGCTGCCCACTGTGGGGCTGGCCACCCAGCTGTTCTCCCCTTGCAGACATCTGCAGCCCAGGAAGCAGGTGGGGCCATGTGCAGGATGGAGCAGGGTGGGGAGGCTCGCTACTGCTGCCCCAAGCCCTGTGCCACTTATGCCACTATGGTGGGGACCCCCCTGCCTCCCCAGCCCCCACTGCTGTCAGGTGGGCTGGAGCAGGGCTCCCGGTAGTGGTGGTGGTCATGGTGGCAGCACCAAGAATCCCTGCCCCACTCTGTCCTCCCGCACAGGTCCCACCCACTGGCCCATGGAGGCCTCTGTGGAGAGGGCAGCATGGCAGGGAGCCCTGAGCCCTTCAGTGGGCAGCCTGCATCCTCCCCTGCCCCCCACAGGCTCTGCTCAGCTCTGCTCTAGCTATGCCACCAATAGCAGGAGGGAGCCAGTTTCTGTGCTCCACTTCAGATGCTGCTGGCCAGCTGTGGCTGTCGCCCGTGGAGCAGGGAGCAGGCAGGATTGTACCAGTGCCCTGGCAGTTGGAGACCCCCTCTGGCAGGGCTGAGTGATCAGGAGGCTGTGGGCCAGGAGTGAGAGGCCCTGGTGAGGATGGGGGGTGGGGCTGCAGGTTGGGAGTGAAGAACACCAGCAGGGCTGGGGGGCTGTGGGTTGGGAGTGAAGGGCACCTGTCAGATAGGGAGCTGCAGGCTGGGATGAAGGGCACCAGCAGGGTTGGGTGGGGGGGACTGTGGGTTGGGAGTCAGGGGCCAGCAGGGTTGAGGAGGTGGGCTCTGTGTTGGGAGTGAGGGGCACTGGCACCAGCATATCAGGGCTGCTCAGTGCCACAAAGCAACTGTGGGTACAAGAGGACAGCCACAGCTGGACACGCGTCTGGTTTGCGAAGGGTGCAGTGGGATCTCTGATTTTCCATGATATACCAAAATCAATCACCAGAATATATAGTATTTAGAATTTATTTTATTGTAATGATTGAGGCTTCCAAATTGCTTTAAAATTGTAAATATATCAATTGTGTTCAACTGATACCTATATATTGTTCCATTTCATTTTAATTGCAGAAAAAAACATGGATTTGTTGGGTTTTTTAATCAGAGAATTTGGGATTTGTTTTTAATCAGAGAATTTGGGATTTGTTTTAAATCAGAGAATTTGGGGTTTTTAAACAGGGTCCCTGTTTATTAGGCAGTGATATGTACATTTTTAAATGTTCATCTGTAGTCCTTTGCTTCCTTGCATAAATTATCAGTTATTTCAATTAGTTTTTGATCACGTCGTTTATTTTTCCATACCATGGTAACAGTACTTTCACCAGGTAACAGGAAGCTATTAAGTCATTCACCTTACATTCCCACAACCGCGTACTTCTATTTCTTATAATAATTTTGGTTCCCAGTAATGTGGTCTGTTGTGGGTTCTTTTTTTTAAAGAAGCTCATGTGATTACATTGCTACTGTGAAATTAATCGAGGCCATCATTGCATCACAATACTATCCTAATGTGGGTCGTGGCTGAGGAAAAGTATTGCTTATATGATACTGTTTTCATATTCATCAGCTGAACCTTTTCAGTTTGAGATTAAAAACATGATTTTGCTACAAATGTAAGGAGAGAACTAAGATTGGATCGCTGATGGATTCTGTGCCAATAGAAATGTAGCATGCAGGTGGAGAATTCTTTGTGAAACTGTCAAAACATAGGGGATAACATTGGTAGGAAAAGCAATTTCCTTTCCAGGCTACTAAGAGAATAAATAACAACGAGTTAACTTATTTTTTGGTCATTTTTCATTGGCTTTTTGTAGGAACACTTTAAAATCATTCTTTTTCCTGAAGTTGTTTTTACCTGTAACAGTTACTAGTAACACCTAGGCTATGTACAGGAAGTCCAAAAGCTCAAAGCTCAATAGATTTAATAGATTTCATACACATTAGGGCTGGAAGGGACCTTGTAAGATCATCAGGTCCAGCGCCCTGCCCAAGGGGCAGGAAGTCAGCTAGGGTCAAAGGATCCCAGGAAGATAAGCATCCAAATGTTTCTTGAAAGTGTCCAGAGTAGGTGCTTGCACCACCTTTGGGGGGAGTCTGTTCCAGGCCTTGGGGGCTTGGACAGTAAATAAGTTTTTCCTTATGTCCAGCCTAAAATGGTCTTTCAGGAGTTTGTGACCATTGGACCTTGTCGTCCCTTGGGGTGCTCTGGTGAACAGGCATTCCCCCAGATCCTGATGCACACCCCTTATGTACTTATAGGCTGCCACCAAGTCGCACTTAAGCCTGTGGTTCTCCAGGCTGAAGAGACCCATAGCTCTCAGCCTTTCTTCATAAGGCCTGTTCTCTTGCCCTCTAATCATGCATGCAGCTCTCCTCTGGACTCTTTCAATCTTCTTCACATCCTTCCTAAATTGTGGAGCCCAGAATTGGATGCAGTACTCCAGCTGTGGCCTCATCAAGGCCAAGTACAGTGGGAGGATGACATCTTGGGTCTTGCTCGAGATGCATCAGTAGATGCAAGCCAGAGTTTTGTTCACTTTGCCAGCTGCGATATCACATTGGTGGCTCATACTCATCTTGTGGTCAATTATGACCCCCAAGTCTCTTTTGATCACTATGCTAGGGAGTGTAGCACTGCCGAGCCTATAAGTGAGATGCGGGTTTTTATTCCCAAGGTAGAGCACCTTGCATTTCTGTGTATTGAATGCCATCAGGTTTTCATCCACCCACCTTACAAGCCGATCGAGGTCAGCCTGGATTACCAGCCTATCCTCAAGTGTGGATACTCTTCCCCAAAGTTTGGTGTCGTCCGTGAACTTAACCAGTCCGCTTCTGACACCAGTGCCCATATCCTTTATGAAGACATAAAAGAGTACAGGTTCGAGGACAGAGCCTCGGGGGATACCACTAGTCACTGAGTACCACCTTGATTTGCTTCCATCAACTACTACCTTCTGGGTCTGACCTTGGAGCCAGTTCCCCAGCCATTGGACTGTCCAGTAGTTGAGGCTGCAGTTGCCCAATTTATCTATGAGGATATCATGGGACACCAGGTCAAAGGCTTTTTTAAAATCCAAATAAATTATATCAACTTCTTCCCTTTTGTCCAGACGATATGTCACTTGGTCATAGAAGAAAATGAGGTTGGTCAGGCAAGACCTACCCCTAACCAACCTATGCTGGCTATCCATCAGAATGTTGCCTTCTAAAATGGTTTTCTTGATAATTTTTTCCAAAGAATGGTTTCTTTGATCATTTTTTCCAAAATCTTCCCAGGGATTGAGGTCAAACTGATTGGTCTGTAGTTTCCTGGCTCGTCTTTCCTCCCTTTCTTGAAGATGGGTACTACATTGGCCCTCTTCCAATCTTCAGGTACTTTGCCCAAGTACCATGAGTTCTCGAATATCCTTGCTGGTGCCTGCGCTGTGTCTGCCAGTACCTTTTAAGACTCTTGGGTGCAATATATCCAGACCAGTTGATTTGTGGGGGTCCAGCCTCACCATGAGTTCTCGAATATCCTTGCTGGTGCCTGCGCTGTGTCTGCCAGTACCTTTTAAGACTCTTGGGTGCAATATATCCAGACCAGTTGATTTGTGGGGGTCCAGCCTCTCAAGATGCTCCCTCACAAGATCCACTCCAATGGTGGGCATATATTCACCCTCACCCTGGTTATCCTGCATCATGTTAGGCAGGGTGGTCCTTTTGGGTTGGTGAAAAACTGATGCAAAGTAATCTTAAACAGATTGGCTTTTTCCTGGGTGTCGGCAATTAGCTCCCTCAGCTGGTTTCGCAGGGGTCCTATGTTGCCCTTATTTTTCTTTCGACTCCCCACGTCTCTGAAGAAGGACTTTTTATTGTCCTTGATTCGTTTAGTCAGTTGGAGTTCAGTTGCAGCCTTGGCTTTCCTAGTTTGCTCCCTGCACGTATGGATCAGTGCAGAATACTCATTTTTAATGGTGTTTCCTGTCTTCCATCCTTTATAAGCTTCTCTTTTTTGACATAGGAGTTCCCTTTTGAGCCCTTTTACCTCCTTTCCTATAGATCGGGATGGACTCCCTTTGTGCTTCTAGCATCGCTTCCTTAAGGAGCAACCACTCATCATGAACTCCCCTTCCTGTGAGATCATGGCCTCTTGGGGCCTCAAGAACAAGCCTCCTGAGCTTATGAAAATCAGTTTTCCTTAAGTCGAGGACTACTGCATTGCATAGATTCAATCTTCTTAAATTAGTCCAAGATGCGCAGATTGAACTGATAAGCAAGTGAACAGATCATTCACTTTTGATTCTGGAAATGCAGTCACATGCCTGCAGTAGCTCTGGCCAGAAGTCAGGGAGTGCTAGAGCAAGCCTCCCAGCTCTGCTGGAGCAGACCGCTTGGGCAAAGACTAGCCTACCTACCCTGTGAAGGGGAGTTTGCTAGGGAGGTGCAAAGCATCCTGAAATGTTGGGGGACTGTGAGGTAACTTGAATCTGGAGGGGATGTGGGACAAAAGGTCAATAAACCAATTTAACCTAAATCACTTAAGTCTAATGCTACATCCAGGTTTATCTTAAATCAGTTTTGGCCATTTTGAAAGCGGTTTATTTACACTGAACTTCTGTTCGGTTACAGATTTGAATTACTTTCCAATCACTTATATCGGTTTGTGTGTAATTTCTGTCCTAAGGTTACTTAACTGAAAGAGGAGGGAAGAAGGAAAACATTCTTCTCTCTCTCTTTTAATTTATCTTCTGTGTTTATATTAGTTTATCTGGGTTTCTTAAAGAGGGGAAAGAAAACATTAGGAAACAAAACAAATGCTTTACAAATGTTAAAAACTCAGTCAAGGGCAAATGTAGCACTTGAAACTACCTCTAGCTTATTTTTTTATATATAAGTTACTAGATTTGGGGTTGAACATGCTCTTTTAAGTTTTTCTTTATTAAAATTTAGTGTTGAATTCTGCCCTTTACAGCCATGTCCAGATGTGAGTGGACATTTGGTTCCCCAGGGACAACTAGTGGCAGTGCACCTTGTGCCACCACTAGTTGTCTTCAGGGAACATCTGTGCTACGTGAGCTCTGGTGCATGGCAAGTTATCCCAGGTTGGGTCGGGAAGACTGGGGCCAGCACTGGGCTGACCCCAGCAGCCTTATCTGAGGTCCTGGGGGCCTCCTGGGGGTGCAGCAGCAGCGATTCTGCCGCACAAAGCCTGGCCAGCAGCGGTGGCACATCCTGCTGCTGTGTGCGCCACTCTGCTTTTGCATGGGTTTTTTTTGCTCCCCTGGATATCCAGTGGTCAAAAAAAAGCCTCCACACTGCTCCCTTGCAGTGGGGAGAACAATTGAATGTGCAGTATGTGGTGCCACAGATGTGTCTGCAGTGCCACATAACTCACAGCCATGCTTGTCTGGATGCAACCTACATGATCAACATATTAACTTGCAGATTTTGGTGGATCCCTGCAAAGCATCAGCACAGATCAAAACCTGTAGGGATCTGCTTGCTGGTGGCAGGGTTTCCATAGTAACATTTTTCTGAAAGATGGTCAATGTTTAGTTCTCATTATGCTCTTTGTCCAAACTGCAGACCTAATTTTCACACAGTGTAAATCAGCATAGTTCTATTGACATGGTACTGCATCTGTAAAAATATATAAGCCTCTGGTCTAGATATTTTCTTATTATTCATAGAAATTAATAATTACAGAATAAACAATGATTTGCTGAAACCATTCACAAAGCGTAAGGCATTGTAATAATACTAACATGCACTATAAAGGCATGTGTGTGCATGTGAATTGTACCTTTTTCCTATGCTAATTGTAAAGGATCACGAGTTGTATATCTGCAGCAGCATGCATTGCAGTATTCTGCAGTTGTGGTTGCCACGTTCTGTAAAATAACCTCAAGAAAGGCAAATATGTGGCTTGCTTTTTGTTTAGAGAGACAGACT
>NW_005841893.1:4352380-4357395 GCF_000455745.1 Alligator sinensis
CCGCCTCAATTGTTCTCTCTTATGGTGTTCTGAATTGCCTCTAAAATGAAAATTATATCAGTCACAGATGAAAGGAATAAATTTATGGATTAATGTAATCCATTCACAGGTTTACAAACCTACAGTTTTCTAGAGAATGCAACAAATCTTTATGATGTCCCCAAGTGTTAAATTTTACATTGGATCTCTAAATTAGCTGAAAGATGTGTAAAACTTCATATAGTCAGCTCCCTTTTGGCTACACACATGAAGTGACTTGGGAATGTAAGTTATTCCTAGTGAGGTCAATTATAATTTATGCTCACTGATTTCCCTTCAGATCTGCCTTTCCCAAAAAAGCAGAACATGAAAAACATGTTCATTTGAAGAAAGATGCATTTTTGGGGTCATTTTCTCCCAAAGCAGGAGTCTGGCAGATCAGTGAAGGGAAGTGACAGAGTAAATAAATTATTAGAGTTGTCTTTGAAAAAATGTGGACTATTCCAGAAGAAGACAGTGATTCTGCATTATCGTTCTGACATTGTGATAGGGTATACTAGGGTTGTGCGAAACAGCACTGTTCCATTTCAACTGCCATTTTGATGGGACAGTGTTTCGTTTTGAGTTTCATTTTGTTTCGAAACCACTGTTCCATTCTGTTTCATCGAAACTGCTTCGCTGTTTCGATGCTGTTTCAACATTTTGCCCATAGGCTATAATGGGGAAACCTGTAACTGCCTATAATTTTGTCATTTCTTGCCTGATTCAGATGAAATTTGTGGGGCTGGTAGCCCCTTCTGAGGCCATGAAGCCTGCCAAGTTTCAAGGTGATAGGTCAGGGGTTTCTGGGAAACTGCACCTCAGGCTTCTGACAAGCAAAACTTGTGACGTGTGACGGGTGTGTGTGTGTGTGTGTGTGTGCGTGTGCGTGTGCGTGAAGGCACACCCTCACTGGTGCAAGGGCCTCTGCACGACATGGTAGTGTGCCCCAGTGAAGTCTCCTCTTCCCTTACAGCCTCAGTCCAGTCCACCACTTCCATAGTAGCTAGGGTCAGGAGGGACCTGAACAGATCATCTAGCCTGACCCCCTGCCACAGGCAGGAATGAATGCTGCCCCCCCCCCCCCCTGCCACAGGCAGGAATGAATGCTGGGTTCACAAGACCCCAGACAGGTGATCATCCAACCTCCTCTTGAATTTGCCCAAGGTGGGGCGAGGACCATTTCCCTGGGAAGTTGGTTCCAGATTTTGGCCACCCTAACTGTAAAATATTGCCTTCTGATCTCTAACCTAAACCTATTCTCCATCAGCTTACGACCATTGTTCCTTGTCACCCCAGGTGGTGCTGGGGAGAAAAGGGCTCTGCCTATTTGCTGTTGATCCCCCTGATGAGCTTGTAGGCAGCCACCAGGTCCCCCCTCAGCCTCCTCTTGCTGAGGCTGAACAGGTTCAGGTCCCTCAGTCTCTCCTCATAGGGCCTGTCCTGCTGCCCTCTCACCAAGTGGGTGGCCCTCCTCTGAACCTTCTCCAGGCTGGCCACATCCCTTTTGAAGTGCAGCACCCAGTACTGGATGCAGTACTCCAACTGTGGCCTGACCAAAGTTGCATAGAGGGGGAGTATCACTTTAAATGACAACAGGTAATAACTTAGTAAGCACAGTAGCATTAGCAGCATCTCAGGCAGCCAAACAGTCACAGTCAATAGTAGAGCAGTCCTTCTCCCTCTCCTTATTTTCTGTTCCCCTGCAGGCAAGCCCAGCTTCAGCTTTGAAACTCGAAATGTTTTGAAACTTTTGAAACATTTCAACTGCCCTCATCTTGTTTCAAGCCTGTTTCAAAGCCCTTCGTTTCATTTTGATTTTGCTGTTTCAAGCTCAAAACAAGTCAAAACAGCGTCAAAACGAAACAGCTGGAGAAATTTTGCACGAGCTAGTATACATCACTATTTCTGCACCTGTAGGGACAGAGGGCCTTCCCTGCCAGGATGTAGAAGAATGCTTGTGCTATGCAGTTTTCAATGTGCCTCAGTCCTAATTATTTACTTTTAAAAAGAAATAATGTTAAAAAATTGGAATAATTCTAATGTAAGCTAATTCTTGTTACTGCAGCATTGTAGTTGGAAACTTTGAATACAAAACAATCAAGAAATTCCAAGTTACAGTTCCTGCAGCAGTTTTAATTCAACTCTGAAAATGATGATGTGTTGTTAATCTCAAGGTGGAGTTTAAGTTGCCTGTTACAAGCCACAGGGCCCCAAATGGCCTTGGGACAAGCCCCTCTCACTAGCAGCATAATAGTGCGTCAGGGAGCCCTGGGGCAGTTGCCACACATGGAGGCAGTGCTGTGCTCTGTTTGCTGCTGCTCCTGCTATCACAATCAGATAGCTGCAGCATAAGTAGTCATTTTTCAGCTCTTCCACCTCCATTGGTGTCCTGTGTGGTTGCCCCTGTCATCCCACCCTAGTTAGGCTACTGCCTCTCACACTTTCATATGTCACAGGCAGAGGTCAGCAGAGCTCCTTAAGGTAGATTCTTATTTTTTGAATGATGGAAATGAGGTGTGCCCAGGTTGTTCTGGGTGAAGGTACCAGGGCTCCAGAAATGGCCCCTTTTTGGTTTGTAATAACCCAAGTTTGGAGACTGGTCAGGCATGCTTCATAAGGCACCAGTTTGATAGGCTGAAAGTGTGTGCTTCTCATAATGAGGGGATATTGGAAAGGGGGTTTTGTGAGTGGCTAGCTGGCAGATTTGCTGTTGACTTAATGGCTGCTGAAATGTGGCTGTGCTTAAAAACGTTTGAGGATGTTAAGTGGGCCAGACAGCCTTTAATTGCTATTTGAATCTCAATAAATATGGAACTGATTTATATTTTGTGCAGCATTCTTGCAGTTTACTTTTTCTTGAATTTTCCACAATTGCCTAAAAACTAGTCCCATCAAACAGTCACTCCTCTTCTACCATAAGGTGCCCTAAATTTTGTCTAGCTTCTTAGATAGAATTGCATTGGTTCAGATGGAAAAGTAGAACACAATATTTAAATATCATAATATATTTACCATTTTTACATAGATCTTTCATTTCTTAAAGTATGTCTTAACTGCAGCCTTATTTTGTGTCTTTATCCAGCCAAAAAAAACCCCTTATGCTCAGGCTCATATATACTTTGAGCTAAACTTTCTGAATGGCAGTACAGATTAGCTCCCACATTTCACTTTAATGGAGACTCTCATTTGCCCTTGTTGCATTAAGAGGCAGCTAAAACCTATTTATCAGATTTTAGGCTTTCATTGCCCTCTAATGTGTCTCTCAGTTCCCATGACCTGCATTTTATTTTTTTCCTGCTTGCTTACTTCCCCCACACTGAATGCTGCCTCCTAGCTAATCTACACCAAGAGTTCATTTAACTCTTCATGCCACCCAGCCTGCTCCATTTTTGCAGTGCTTGGCTCAGTTCTCTCAAACAAGGGTAGAAGATGCTGTGCCAGCAGGCTGCTAGCTGGTCACAGAGTCATGTCAGGCTTTTGGTTAGCATCTGGTAAGAGTACTGCATAGAACCTGAGGTTGAGAAATGCACCTGAAATCAACACCAGTGTGATGATTTCTCATAGAGGTGGACAGATATAGGAAGCATCAGGGATGTGTGTCCATTGCAGGAGATTTACTAAAAACCTAAAAACCATATGCAAGGCAACAGATGCCACCTAATCCAGCACTCCCCCTCCGCCCCCCATACTTTGCTTACTATGAAGAACTTTGACCAGAGCAGTGACAACAGTTTTAAATTAAAAGGTTCTGAGCAAGGAAAATCAGAGTTTTAGACCAGATACAGAGGTTGATGGTGATGACTTCAGAGGAAACTCTGCTAGCTAAGGAAGAAGGGCTTCAGTGACAGATCCCAGAACAGCCCACAGTGCTGGAGCAAGCTGCAGAGCAGGTCATACAGCTGTATGGATTAGACAGTGTTCTGGGGTCTGTGCCAAGAATCTATTTGTGAATTGGTCCAGTGCCACTACCTGGAGAGGTAATGGCTTTAGAGCCAGAACCTGCATAATTATGAAGTAGCATCTTTTATGGCTGATATATTTGCATGGTTTGTAGTGGGCAAATAGGGGTGCACGAGTGCTGTCAATGGAAAGTGTTTCTGAAATCCATTGTCTCAAAGCCAGCTTCTATATCAGATACATTAACAATATCCATCTATTATAGTTAAACTGTAGTATTAATTTCTTCAGAAACCTTTATTACAACCGCACAGGCAGTTGACTTACCAACATGGACATATAACCGTCCAAGATGGATAGCAAATGCATCTCTCTTGAACTAGCAATTCCTCCCCAATTTCCTGTTCTGGTGCTAAAGATCATGGGAGCATTCAACCATGCACGGCTTCTTCTCTAACACCCATAACCACCTTGTACTTCTTTAACACCCATGCTCCACTGTGTACCATACCCTCGGCCTGTATTTTGCTCCCATAACAGTGCAACCTGAAGTGGGAACAATTCAGCTGAATATATTGGTGGATTATATCCCTTCTGCATAGGACAGAAATGTTAAGAACCTTGGTGTCATCCTCAGAAACCCTGTTCATCATACCTGTGTGACTGTGGAACCAGGGTCTCATGACAATGTGGATACAAGTTGTGTGGCTCATTGAAGTGTATGCACGTTTATGGGTTTGCAAGCCATAATGCCCATTCCTGGGTCTGGATATTCTGTTTGGTGCTGATATGCATTTAATTGTTTAAAGCCAATTTAAATAAGTATTGTGCAAAATGCTTGTTTGGTGGCCTATGATATTGTTTTTAGTTTCATCTAAACTGGTTTTGATCCTGGGTTTGCCAATATTAACTTGAACAGCAACAAAATCGAGTGTAAATCTAGTTACACTTTCCCCTTTGATTGGTAGGTTTGTGGAAAGTTTGTCCACTTTCTGAACTCCTTTTTCCATGTCCCTACTTATTTTTACTTCAGAGAGAGGTTAAAACATTTTTATTCTCCATTTGTGAAACTGTATCATGTGGCTGTGAGAATGAAT
>NW_005841893.1:4357426-4365443 GCF_000455745.1 Alligator sinensis
CTTGGCCCCTGATATCATTATGATCAAAACAGAGCTTTGGCTCTCTCTGTTTGCTCCTAGAACCTGTCAGCTTGCTAAATGCACACATACGTTTCACATTTTAAAATGATGTTAGTGTTAAATAGGAACAGCTGGATAGTCATTACTAGAGATCAGAGATCTATTTTTATATACAGATTAGTTACTGTACAGCATGGGACATAACAATACAAATAGCCCATACAGTGCCTTCCACAATGCTCCTATCCTGTTCTGTGCCCCCTCCCTCTGAAGTTCTACATCTAGAAATGAGAAGCATATTCAGTCCTTGATCCTCTGTCCAAGCTGCCAGCCAAAGTGCCAAACAAAGGGGCAGCTTGTCTAGTAAGAACTTGTTTTATCTGGATGTGGGTATACAGTGCTGTCACAAGAGTAGTAAAAAAAGTAGCAGTCTGATTACATAGATGTATAAAGCATCTAATTGTGAAGATTTTGGATTGTGAGGAGGGGGAAGGGGAAGTGGTGACTAATGCATTCTTAATCTTATTTGGTATCTTTGGGCCTTGTTACACAGTAATTTTGGGTAGCTCAGAGTTCATAACCCCTGGATTGTCAGCACACTAACACCTGAAACTAGTTTTAAGAGCCACTTGTGTGGCTCAGTTATGCCACTCCAGGGCAGGGTTATCTCTGGTATGTGTTACTCAGCTCATGTTGCCCAACCCAGAGTGGTTGCACCTTATTGTAAACACCCCACCTGCCCCCCTACCCACTGGCCCAGATTGAGTCCATTGCCACCCCACCCTCCCTAGCACCCCAGATCACTGCTCACTGCCCTCCTGCTTATTTGTAGCTGTCTGTACTCTCTCTCCTGGAGGAACAGGCAGGGAAAAATCAACCTGCTTGCTTGGCCACTGCTACACCTCAGACTCTGATGTAGCCACTTGAAGCCTCCCAGCAGCCTGCCACAGTTGGCTTAGGCTCTGGGCAGGCCCCTGCCCTGCCACCCACCAGGAGGGAGTTGCACTGGGGTCTGTGGAGCTTCGGCCTGGCTCGTTGTGTTTAGAGGGCACACATGCACCTCAGGGTAGATGATGGGGAAAGGGCTAGGACTATGCTGCCAAAAGAAGAATTGGGCCCATCATGGTTTCACTGGCATCCACTCCAAGGCATGTGTGCACCCACTGCAGGCAACAAGCCAGGCCAGGGCTCCACAGACACTGGTGCAGCCCCGGTCCCCAGGCAGTTGCACGCTGATGGCAGCAGCAGGTGAGGAGCTTTCCCAGCCCATTGCTACCACTTGTGCATGCCTGCCCGGGGGCCAGTGCCAGCTCCAGGCAGCAGGAGTGAGCCCTGACAGCCCCATAAAGTTAAGGGTGGCAGCAGCAAGTGAGGAGCTAGTCCTTGGTAGATGTATATTATCAGTTAACCGAAACGGGAAGAGGGGGAGATTCTTACCTTTCAGTCCTCCATGCCCCTGCTGGCTTGAAGTGTGACTGCTCTAAACTCAAGCTAGCACTAACACTGATCAACATTTGAATGGCTTACAGTGTAATTCTTAATAAGGCCCATCCTCTTTATAAGTGTAACAGAATGGGTTCAGGGCCTCTGTTTGTGTTTTGGGCTAAAATAAGAAATGGCAGTTACTTCTAAGTAGCAAATGATACTATGACTTTTAATATTCATGTACCATGATTAGCTTGACATGCTGCATCAAGATAGAGAAATGTGGATACATCTTGGCTTGAAATTGTAAAAAGGAAAATGACCTTTAGAATTTTTACCTCCACAATTATATCCTTGGAAAATTATTTTATTCCTTCCCTTAACCCCCTCCAAATACATTTTCCTTGCCATGCATCATTTACTTCATAACCAGCTTCATAATCAGTAATGGCCTGAAAAACAGATTATATGAAGTTGTTTTATCTGAAATTGGAGAAGAGAAAGGCATAAAGGCATTTTTCTCAAAGAAGCCATTGGCTTTCAAAGAGTTGTCTTTCCCATCTCTCAGGAAATGTTCCCCAATATTGTATAATTAAGAGAAGGGCAGTGTTGATTCCAAACTGTTCAGGTTGTCCCCAGTGGTCAGCAGCCTTTTCAGTTGGTGGGGTGGGATGATCCAGCTCAGGTCCAAGGAGGATCAACACTAGGACCCAGCCACTGTCACCATTTCTTCCCATCTCGCAGCCACAGCACAGATAAAGCCTGTTACCACCCTCCAACAAAATGCCACCACGACCCCCTAGTTCTGATGGCTGTAGGTAGCTGAGCTCTGTTCTTTTCTAGCCAACGACTTAGCTAAAGGCTGTCCGACTGACAGCCCATTGGCTCCCACTCAGCTGCAACACCCTCCCCCCCAATTCCTCTGACAGCAGCAGCAACCAGTGAGTCCAGATAAAGGTTAGTTGGGGTGCACCATTGGGAGATAAGGGTTAGTTGGGGTACGCCATGCAGCATCAGGCTGGCATGCAGCCCTGGGGTCTATGGCCCATACTGATGTGGCTTCTGCTAATATGCCCCCCTGCTAATGTAGCCTGAGGGGCATGGGGCTCCTGCCTGCTTAGAAATTGGTCAGCCTTGGCTTAGGTGATCCTGCTAAAGTTTATGTGTGTGATTAACTTCATGCATTATAAGCAGGGATCCTGGTTGACCCTGATAAAAAAACAAAAGAAAACAAAACACATTCTCTGATAACCCCCAAATCTGTGATTAAAATGAAAGCCCCTCCTCCCCTCACCCTGCTGGTGCCCCATTAAAATGTTTTCCTCTGGTAAAGGGGAAAATCTGTCTTATTCTCCATTTTTTGATGGGAAACAGAAAACCCCGATCCTGGATTATAAGGAGCCCAGGGAATCAGTGGAATGACTCAGTGCTAAGTTAAACATGTACATATATCCTGATACCTTAGGCCTAGGATTTGGGGCTATGAGTGCTGAAGTTTTTAACAGTGGGCTTTGAAATTGGCTACATCTGTTCTTGAATGTATTACTGTAAACTCTCAGGTCACAGTGGTGCTGTAGTTGTGATGGTCTAGGGAACATGCAAAAAGGAAAGTTTGTTAAACTATGTCTTTTATTAAACCAACTATGCAGTTGAGAGAGATGTTAAACAAGCTTTTGGGCACAAAATGCTGACCCCTTTAGTGGAAGGAGTGGAATTTGTAGAGCTGAAGTCTGACATCCAAAAACTAAGGGAGCCAAAAGCATAGGCCACATTAAAATAAGTAAAAAAATGACATTTGTCTGGAAAGTAAATACCATATTTTCTCACATTTGATGCACACCAGAATATGATATGCACCTTGTTTTTGAAACGCAGAATGAAGAAGAAAAAGATTTTTTCAGAGTTCTGGCTGCATAGAGCAGGGAGAGAGTATAATATTCAGCTGACTCACCTTCCTTTTCCTGCTTAACTAAAGCTGAAATAGGAGGAGAGAGACAAGGAACTGCTAGCCGACAGCAAAATTGCCCCAAGAAAGGTTAGCTTAATTAAATCAGGACTTTTTAAAATGGAGAGATGATGATTGACACCTATGGAGTAAAGAACAATGGGCCATTAATTCATTTGGCTCTTTTAGCTGCCTGAATAAAAATGCAACTACTACCGCACTGTGGAGCAGGAATCAAACCAGGTTGCTTCTATCCTGGTCAGAAAAATCAGCTTCCTTGCCTAGTGCATACACCTCAACTGAGGTGAGGGAAGTGCTGATTTGGGGGGAAAAGGTATGTGTTGTAGTCAATAAAATATGGTATTACAGGTCAGAAGCTTGTAACACTTCTATCCAGGAAGAACACACACCAACTGCAGATGCTTCCTCAGCTTGACAAAAGGTATTTATACATGAAAGCTTGCTAAGATTTGAGTTGGTCTAATAAAAGATATCAGATTTACCCAAAGAACCTTGTCTGCTTATGTCCTTAGACGAACGTAGCTACAACCTACACCCCTCTAGCACTCAAATGCATTTTAGATTTTAGTTCTGTAGCAGTCAGAGTTAGGCATAAAGCTTACTCCCTCTATTTTCTTTTAACGAGCATACATTTTACTGCATTGTCCTTTTCTTTCTCTGTAGCAAAACTATAGTTCTTCAACAGCATCCATCTAGTACTGTGGATAGATTACAAAATCAGTCAAATAGGAATGCTTCTCTGTTTAATCTCACGCACACAAGCTTCATTGATCATAAGGAGGGAACATCTTAGACTCCCTAAATTTTGACATTTTAATATGTCTAATCTAGCAGTCAGTGTTGTCATTAGAGGATGGATCAGTAGAGCAAATTCCCATAAATGACAATTAAGAAAAAAAATATTGCTGCTGAGGCAATCACTTTCTTTTAGAGAGAGTTTTATCCACACACACACACACACACACACACACACACACACACACACACACACACACTTTATAATATGCATGTATGCCTTTACATAAACATATTATTTACAGCATTATGGTGTTATATGCATATATGTAACGTAATCTTTTGTGACCTATTTTTCCAATAAAAGACGTGTTTGTTCCAGCAAAATGAGTATTTCTGCATTTAAGAGAGGTACCAAAATAAATGCTTATTCAGTAGGTTCCCCATTGCTTTGTGAGCCATACTGGCATAGTGGTACTTTTATAAATTGATGTGAAACAGATAGTGGTTTATTCCCACTTTATATTAATATATATGCGCATGGGTAAATAAAGCATTTGGGAAATGAGTACAGTGATTAGTGTTTCCCCAGTTACCTTGATGTCAGTCTTTACCCAAGACCTCATGATGTCTTCTTTTCTCCCCTCACCTTGTCTGGAATCTCTTTGGTTACACCTGTAACCCTGGGCGCGATGGTACCCGCACCCTCACCTGAATAGTGGGATCCTGGGGTACCCGATGGCCCTGCTCAACTTCCTGGGAAGCTGCTGCAGGGTCCCCAAGTGGAGAGTCCCCTTAACAATCAATCAGTCTTGCAGATCATTATAAAACTATTCACAGAATTTAATTATTTACAAGATAATGTATAATGAATACAATAAAATCTATAATGTTACACAAACATAACTCGGTGATGGTGGCTTAAGGATTAATGCTTCTATGATACACCTCACACCAAGGGAATGCATACAGATCACCCACAATAGATAAGGAACCAATAAATAAATACATTGATGCACCAACTAATAAACTATCTTCAACTTATTTACACAAACCGCCTATAAATTTGTATGACGATCCTGTGTGCACTGCCCCTGGCGGGGTGTCTCAGAGAGCAGGATTGTCTGTGGCCCTGCACAGGAGCGTGGGCGGTCCGTGCTGCTGGAGTCCCTCTCTGAGCTCCAGGGGTCTCTGAGCAGCAGGCAGTGGCTCCTCCCCTACGGTCCCTGCAAGAGAGCTGATTCCTGCCCAGACCCCTGTCCCCTGGCACAGCAGGGAGCAGTTTCTGGGCTGCAGGCTGGAACAGTTTCCCCTGCCCAGCATGTGGCAAACGCAGCCCCTCCTGGACCCTGCCTGCCCTGCGGCTTCTGGTGGCTGGAGCAGTCCCTGCCCCTCTAGCCCAGGGCTCCCTTCAACACCTGAGCCTACCCCTCCCCTCCCAGGGCCTTCTCACTCACAGGGGAAAAACCAGGGCAGTCTCCAGCAGTTTCCCCTTGGTTCTGCATCCCCCTCCCCTGCTGTGCTTGTAGGGGCTTGTAGCAGGGTCTCCTCACAGGCAGCTCCTCTCTTGTGCCTGCCCTGGAAGGGCTCCCAGGGGGGCGAGAGGGAGAAAGGAAGCACTGTTTCTCTCTGGTGCAGCCTTTCTCTGCTACTTCTGCAGGGCTCTGCCAGGGGCTCTCTGAGGCACAGCCGTGGTGAGGTCCTTTCCCTGGCCTCCAGCCTGTCTCTCCTCCCCTCTGTTCTCCCCCACGGGGAAAACTGCTCCCCCATTTCAAACAAGCCTCCTCAGCCAATCCCAGGCCAGGGCTCTTCCTGGGCTTTTGTTAACATCTCTCATTCAGACCCCTGCTGGGCTTACATCACTCCTCCCACTTCAAAGAGGGCTGCCTCCAGACCAGCTTCACTCACCCTCAGGGCAGATGCTGTCCGTACTGGGACAAACTCTGTCACTTCACACTGTCCCTCTGCAAGGCAGCCCTTCCTATCCCTTCAGGTAAGTACAATTTTAATGCTGCTACACAGCAATTTACATCACATAACCAGAGGTTGTATTATGTATCCGTTTTCAGGCTGGGAAGCTACCACAATCTGATAGCTGTTCAGACATATTTCTATTAATAGAATTGAATACTGTTAGGTATGGTTACCTGATATTCTTAGATTTATTACTATTCTTGACAGCACAAGGGCTTCCAGACAGCTAGGAGAACATTAATTGAAATCTCAATGATAACTAGCGATTGAGGGACAGATTCTTATGTGGCGTAAATTGGCATAGCCAAATTGATTTAAGGATAACTACAATGTTTTACACAAGATCTGAAGTCAGATCTTAGAAAACATTGAGGGAATATAACGTTGTTTTCAGTCACCAAGAATGGATATTTTCATTTTCTAGCAATAATGTGTCTCGGAAACAAATTATGAATGAATGAACAATGCTGGTTAACATTCATAATAAACTGAGATAGGTCCTTTGACACAGGCCTGTGAAAGCAAGGTGAGAAAACTATGTCAGCAGTCTCCATGGCAATAAATACAAAGTGATATCTTTTATCTCTTTAGATATGTCAGATCTAAGTGACTCATTCTGGAACAATACAATGAAGCCAAAGAACTTCAAAAACAACATTTACAATGGAAACGAGAGAGTGGGCAGATCCGCTGAAAATATCACAAAGGAAGGAAAACCTTTAGCTGTGTGTCCCAAAACTTTCCAAGTGTGGGGAGGAGGTGGAACCTGGTGGATGATACCTTCAGAATTGGATTCCATAGAGATTTACTCTCACATATGCATACATATGTCCATGTTTGCATGCACACACCTTTTTTTACAGATTTTTTAGGTGTATGTTTGGTTTATATAATGATAGTCATATAATTCACATGGAAGGATTATAATACTATACTATATAACGCATGGGAAGGTAAAAATACTGATATATCCTTATACATACTTGGCGTATATATATTTCCTGGTAAGAGACATTAGGTTACTTCTGAAGAAGTAGGTTACATCTGTGGTGTTTGTCACTTTGTCACAGTTGTCATTGCATTAGTACATTGCAACACAGCATGACAAGGTGATGGAACAACATTAAGTCATTTCATGTGTATTCATAGTGAAGTATTACCCGTAATCAGAAAATCTGCATAATTGAGTCAGAAGGCCAGGTCCTGAGTTATTTCAGTGAAGGAGATTGTTTCCCTGTGTTGTTTCATAGCTGTCAGTAACTGAATTGTAAACTCTTGCATGGGAGACCAAATATTTTTACCTGTCTGCAAAATGCAAACCACTTTGTTGATATGTGAGATACATTAACTGAATGTGTAAAGAGGAAGACTAGATGGTACACTAATTTAAACTAGCACAACTAAGTTAATACAATCGCATCACATGGTAAATCAGATATACTTCAGTTGCTCAGTTTTCTATCAGGGAACAGTCCAACCTAAAGGCATGAAGGAGGGGAAACCACTGGCCAGGTGACATGAATTGTCTTCTAGACTGTTTTGTTCATTTGCTTTGTGGAATTGAGCCAGTCACTTAACTTTTCTCAGTTTTCCCCACCTGTAAAATAGGGATAATACCCTGCATTCCTGAATGCTCTCATTTCTTAGAATGGAAATTGCCATACGCTTCTTAAGTAGTATTAGATCTTTTAATTAAGCAAGTAATACTGCACGGATGTATTAATTCCTTTAAAACAAGATAATCTGATTCATGGATTAGAATATAGAATTGGGCTAGATTTTGAAATGCCTTGATAATCTGTAATTGTGTGTCAGATCTTGCTTGCTTTCTTCACAAAGCAGAGGAGAGGAATAGGTTAGGAGTCTATCCCACTGAAATAAGCTAATGTGAATAGGGTTGGCAGATATATATCTGAG
>NW_005841893.1:4365474-4380352 GCF_000455745.1 Alligator sinensis
ATTTACGGATCAGGGTTATGAAGTTACAATTGGACTGGGTTCCATCAGTCTCAATTCTACATTTCTAATTTTTCTACAACCATATCACCATTATCTGACATTTCAAATACTACTTGAATAAGCCATAGTATATATAAGCAAAAAAAAAAACCAAAAAAAAAAAAGGGAAGAAACTAATCTATTAAAAATGGCTTTCTGAACCTGTCATTTAATATTTAAAAATGCACCCCACAACCAGGGATTAGTTTTCTTAATTCAGACTCCCTTTTATAGTTTAATGCTTACTAAAGGTTGGCTGCACAGCCATTATAGGAAAGAAAATCCAATTTTTCTTCATGTCACTTTCTAAGTTAAAGATATGCCTATGGCTAAATTGGTCAATTTAGCAAAATGCTAGCAGGTTATTTAGAAGGCCTACTGTTGTCTTATCTCCAGTTCAGTAAAAAAAGGAGAAGAAAATGTCAACTCACATTGTTAAAAATTCACCTTTGTGACATACTGTAACTCTGGTGCCTTATATTAGAAATGCACTTTACCAGCATGAATTAAGTAGAGAGAAGATTTCGCTGTTTAAATTATTATTGCAATAGCTAGTACCAAACATTTTAAATTAATGTCAATTTTAAAAGTTAGATGAGATGGATAGGTTTTCTTCTGTCATTTCTCTTTTCTCTTGGACTTTTTCAGTTAGTTGGGTTGTGCTGGGTCACATATACCATACTTAATTTTCAAAACTGCTTCTGTAACAAGCTTTCTCTATTAGCACAATTATTTGGAAACCAAATTAATTAATAGCATGTATTTCAGTATTCTCTGTGTGCTCTGTCAGGACAAGGAAAGCTAGTAACAGACATTATGAATGGTAGGAAATGCATCAGGATGTCAATAATCTCATTGTCTTTAATGAACAGGAATATGAGAGTCAGGTTTTGTTTTTTGTTTGGGGGGGTTAATTTTACATACAACTTTCATTTCATAGTAATATTTCCTGCAAGGTAGTTATTAGGACTATGTGACATTTTGCCACCAGTTTTGTTTCGATGCTGTTTCGACCTGTTTCGAGGTCGAAACAGCAAAATCGAAGTGAAACAGATATGGTTGAAGCAGCCTCAAAACGAAATGAGGCAAGTCAAAATGTTTTGACGTTTTGCCCTTAGACTATAATGGGGAAGGTCAAAACAGCCTATAACTTTGTCATTTCTGGCCAGATTTGGATAAAACATACAGAAATGGTAGCCCCTTCTGAGGGCATAAAGTGTGCCAAGCTTCAAGGAAATCGGTGCAGGGGGTTTGGAGAAACTGAACCCCAAAATCCTGAAAGCAAAACTCATGTCACGTGTATGTGTTAAGCCACAGCAGAGTCAAAACTGCAGGGATGCTAGCCCCTGCTGAGGCCATGAAGCCTGCCAAGTTTCAAGGAGATAAGTGCAGGGGTTTGGGAGAAACTGCACCTCAAGGTGCAGACAAGCAAAACTCGTGACATGGGTGACACTGCGTGTGTTTTAGGCACAGTAGGGTGAAACTTGCAAGGATGGTAGCCCCTGCTGAGGCCATGACACCTGCAAGCTGCCAAGGAGATGGTGCAGGGGGGGCTAAGGGGCCCTACAACCCTAGCTGCTGACAGACAAAACTCGTGACATGGGTTATGAGTGGCAATTGCCACTCTCCTGCTGCCAAATTTCAAGATCTGTGGGGAGCACAATGGGCCAGATATGATGCTAGATTGGCATGCAGAGTTTGTCCAGGGCCCAATCCAGGCACATAAGGGGCTGGTTGGAGACCATGCAGGCCTGATTCTGCAGTGTGGGGTCCAGCAGAGGCAGCACAGGACTTAAGTTGGCAATAGAGGGCCCTGATCTGGGGACATGGGGCTGAGGAAGGCAGTTCAGGGCCCCATTCGAGCAGATCAGGACTGATTCTGGTGCATGAAGTCCAGTCCAGCCCAAAGTCTGGCCCTGTGCGACTCCCCTGGTCCATACCACCAAAAGGTTGAGCAACACTGGCTTGGTTTTACTACATTTTATTTTCACTTTAAAATTTAAAAAAGTGATTCACTCGAGTCATATCTGACGAGCCTTGCACTTTGTAGAAATTGGCTATAGAACTGAACATTGACACTCATCTCTATCCTTTTTTACTATTAACAACAACAAAAAATCAATGATCAAATCTAACAATATCCCATCTTTATCCTAGTGAATTCCTTTGACAAACATACAAATACACATGTTATTTAAATCCCCACACTGATTTCTTAGATATAGGTAACCAAATGCTCTAGTGATATAACTCTGCTATGCTCCACTGAACTCAGTAGAGTTACACTGACATAAAATTTGAATAAAAGCATGGAGAATTGGGTCAACGGAGTGCTAAAAGTGGGTGTTAACCTTTTCTTTGGAGTATCCTTTTTTGTTGTCTCTATGACGCGTGGCAAATGGAAGTAATCTATTTAGTATTTTGATGCAGGAATACTTGATCTGGTTGCCATGGGATGGATATTAAATGCACTTCTAATGGATTCTAATAGAGCCTTGCTGATTTTACATCAGATGTGGATCGGGCTCATAATTGTATTATTACTGTCATATACTCAAATAACTTGTTACTTTTTACTGTTTTGAGATGCAGAACTTTTGGTTTCATTTTTTAAAAATGAGATGGGAAGAGATGCTAACAAACTACAGTGGGATCTGCGCTTGGCTTACAATTTACAGTAAGCAGTAGCTCTTCAGACCAGCCCCTGTTGCTAACACACTGACAGTTTAAAGTTGTGTTGGAATTTATCTTTATAACTGACTTCTTATTGAGAAAATAGCATATAAAATTAAGTCTTAGAAATGGCTACTCTTTTTTTTCCCCTGCTTTAAATTGCATAAAGCTGCTAGTGATATTTTTTGAGCGAGAGACTGGTTTTTAAATGATAGCTTTAGAGCAATAATTTAGCATAGTTCTGATATTTTCCATTCTACAATTAATATTATTTTAATCAAGGTTTTAGAAGTGTTTTCAAAAAGGGAAAATGCAGCACTGTGCAATGATTATATCTGTGCTATTATTGTTCTCCCCTGCCATTCTTCTAGTACATCAAAATCCAAATGGTATTTTCAAGTCTTTTGATACAGTATTAGGATGAGTGAAAACTGGGACCTCATTCCATTTACCCCAGGCTGGATGAAAGCGACCAGTGGTGTTCCTCAGGGTTCAGTACTTGGGCCAGTACTCTTCAACATTTTCATTCATGATCTGGATTCAGACGTCAGATGCAGACTGATGAAGTTTGCGAACGACACTAAACTATGGAGGAAGGCAGTGACACTGGAGGACAGGCTAGGGATGCAGGCAGACCTGGACAGGCTTATAAGGTGGGTGGACCAATACCTGATGGCATTCAACATAAAGAAGTGCAGGGTGCTCCATCTTGGGAGGAAAAACCAGCATCATAGGCTTGGTGGTGCTATGCTTGCTACCGCCATGACCAAAAGGGACTTGGGGTCTTGATTGACCATAAGATGAACATGAGCCACCAATGTGATGCCGCAGCCGGCAAAACAAAACAAAGTCTGGCATGCATCCACCGATGCATCTCAAGCAAAACCAGCGATGTCATCCTCCCACTTTACTTGGCCTTAGTGAGGCCACAGCTGGAGTGCTGTGTCCAGCTTTGGGCCCCGCACTTCAGGAGGGACGTGGATAAGCTTGAAAGATTCCAAAGGAGAGCCATCCACATGATCAAAGGCCAAAAGAGCAAGCCTTATGAGGAGAGGCTGAGGGACATGGAACTCTTCAGCCTGGAGAAGAGAAGGCTCAGGGGGGGACTTGGTGGTAGCCTATAAGTATATAACTGGTGTGCACAAAGATCTGGGAGAACAGCTGTTCACCAGGGCTCCCCAAGGGATAACTAGGTCTAACAGCCACAAACTTCTCAAAGTCTGATTTAGACTGGACATAAGGAAAAACTTCTTTACAGTCCGATTGTCCAAGGTCTTGGTTGCTTATCTTGCTGGAATCATTTGACCCCAGCAGACTTCCTGCCTTTGGTAGAGGGGCTGGACTCGATCTCACGAGGTTCCTTCCATCCCCTAATGTCTATAACATCTATGAAGCATTGTAACTGTCAACTGTGCAGTATGATCATTTTGCTTATGTTCTTTGAATATAAGGGGAGTAGTTGCTCTTTTATTGGCTGAAGCAATAACTTACAGAAAAATATATTTCTTGATTTCCTGAGTGGGTGGCACAGGGATTGTGTTGTAGTCTCTTCCACTTCCAAGATCACCGTATTAATCCACTGTCAGTAGTTTCAATCTTCATGAAACGAAAGCTATTATATCCTCAAACCTTTAGCAGGAGAAACAGTACTGCAGGGAGTGGGTTTGGGTTACATTTGCCAGTGAGCATAGCCCTTCTTCATTTTCCCTGACTAGCTACAAATATAAAATTCTACATTTCTGTTTATATTAGAAGATATTAGGATCTTGGGTGAATCATGGAGCTCAGTCATTCCTTGAGTGCCATTCTAATCCCTTGTGCCCATAATGAAAACACCCCCTCTAGAGTTCATCACAGTAAAAGAGGAAGCATAACAGCTGAGAGGACATGTAGGCTGAAATACTCTTTCCTTGACATTGCTTCCATATTAGAGTTTTGGCAAATAGATGGAACAGTTCGTGATGGAAAACCTTTGCTAGCTATTGCCTGTATTGTGAAGTAGTGAAAAATGACATTGCTAAACCTGTACAATATCTTTCATAATCACTAAAATATTTTATATCATTAGACAGAAAATCCATTAATACTATGGGATTAGTTTGACACTTAGAACACCAGGAAAGTAGCTCTTCGCAACGACCACTGTTGCAATATTCTCTCACTGTGTCTTGATACTACTACCTACACTTCGAGAGTTTTCAGTTGTGTTGGAATTTGGAATAAACTTAGTAGGAAAGTGTGTGACTGGATAACATCAGAAAAGCAGTGCCTGCAAACTGATTTTGTTTCCCTTGGTGGCAGAGGAACAGAAAATGAGCACTCAATTATGTTCTCTCAACAATATGCTGTGGATTAAATTAATAAATTATCTGTAGTTACATTTCTCACTCAGTGGGATCTCTTTATTGCTACATGTCTTTTTATATCAAAGAGCCTAGTCTCTGCTTTTTTTTGCCCATTGGTGCTGCAACTCCTGAGATTTGGTCCATTTTAAGGACAGATATAATTCTTGAAGTGGATTTCACTTTTTGTGCAAAGGAGTATACTTTCTTATTCCTTTCTTCCTCTGCATGTTATAAGTTTACCATCTTCACTGACTGGCTTTTTTGAATGCATACCAGTCTCTGGCTTCTTTACTATTCATTTAATCCAGGAAGAGCATAGACCAACTGCAGATACTTCCTCAGCCTGATGAAGGGTATTTTTACCTGAAAGCTTGCAAAGAAGAATTTTTCCAACTATTTGAGTTGGTCTAATAAAAGATATCAGATTTACCCAAAGAACTTTGTTGGCCATATTTTGTTATAATTTCAAAAAGTAGCACCATAGTTGCACTGGCTCTTTCACATGCCCTTAGCTATAGATAGTATACATTAAAAGATATACTTTGGCATGCAAAAAAGAAAAAAAAGAACAGCTAGTGATTATCAAATGCACAAATACAATGTGGAGAATGATTGGCTAATCTCCAGTAATGCAGAGAAAGATCTGGGTATTATAGTGGAATTCAAGTTGAATATGAGTCAGTAGTGAACTGTTGTTGCAAAATAAACCAAAAGTATACTGGGATGTATTATCAGGAAAGTCATAAATAAATCATGGGAAATTATTCTTCCACTCTGGGGTACTATATCCAGTTTGGGGTCCTGTGCTTTTGGAAGGACATGACAAATTAGGAGTTCAGGGACTTACAAAGAAAGGATGTAAAAACTGGGATTGTTTACTTTGGAGAAGAGAAGACTGAGGATGGATATAATAACAGTCTTCAAATACAAGAAATGTTGTTATAAAGAGAATGTTTTTAAAAGCTTTCTAAGGGCCTTGTTACATGTTGTACTGTAAGCTGCACAAATGTTGGTGGGTTTTAGTGCTAGCCGGAGCTTGGAGTAGTCACATTTCAGGTCAGCAGGGGCCTGAAGGCCTGAAAGGTAAGAATTCCTGTCTCTCTTCATTCTGATCTTCCCCCATACTCCCCTTCCCCCCTCCCCATTCCTCCTTGCCCCCGTTTTATATGTCCCAGGGGAGCAGGTAGGGAAGAGTTAACTTGTTTGCCCAGCCACCACTGCTCTGCTGCTGCTCCTTTCCAGGCTGAGCCTGGCCCAGAGAGCAGCAGCATGGCCAGGCAAGCAGGCTAACCCTCCACTGCCTGCTTCCCCAGGACAGATTGCATGTGCAGCCACAAATAAGAAGGGGGTGGGGCAGGGGACAATGAGTGGGGGTCTGGGCTGCTGGGGGCATTGGGCCCAACATGGGCCACTGGGAGAGGATGTTTACATATAGGTGTAGCCTAGAGTGGCTACATCTTATTGTAAGGTGAGTTGTGTAACACAGGTCAGAGATAATCCCACTTGGAGTGGCATCACTTTTGAGCCTCCTAACAACTGTTTAAAACTGTTTCAGGTGTTACTGTGCAAGCAATTCAGGTGTTAAGAGCTGCAGGAGCTGCCCAAAATGACTGTGTAACAAGGCCCTAAGGTGGTGAAACATGGGAAGTTTTTAAGAACATGTTAGACCAACACTTGGATGAGATTATTTAGACAGGGAGGATCTTGCCTGCAGTAGATGATCTTCTAACGTCCCCTCTATCACTCTTTTTCTGATACTGTTAATCTACAAAAAAAAAATATTAACTATGCAAGGCACTTTTTTAAAATAAATGTGTCTTTAGGCTGCACGTTGTTTTTATCACAAGTGAAATTTGCATTGAAGTGCTTTTGCACAGTTTTCATGCATTAAATAGTATGGTGTTTTCCTGAATATCTCTAGAAGGGGATTAATCTATTTTACAGAAGAAAGCAAGTTAGAAATGTGTGGGTTTGTGGAGATTCATGAAAATGTGAGGCTTACTATATATTGGGATATTGCATGACACTAATCCTGTTTTGCTGGAACCAAAAATCCACTTTATAACTAAAAGCCAGTCTTAGACCAGCCATACATAGAAAGACTTGTGGAGCTTATTACCGGAGGCAGTGTCTACACGAGAGGCTACTGCGTGGTCATTACTGCATATTTATTTAGTACGTATTTTTACAAGTACTAAATAATAAATGCATAGTAACCCGAGTTACTGCACAATAGCGCCAGTGAACACCTTTTTTGTGAGGCTACTGCTCAGCAGTCTAATGCTACAATGCAGTAGAGTCGCATCGTGGTTTTTGCCACACAACACTTTGCGCAGTCAGCGTCTTGTGTAGATGCGACCCATGTGTTGTGTTTTGCTTGAAGTCCTTTTTACCCTTGCACTAGTGTGGCACCATGTGCACTTAATAATGAGTTGCTAGTGTTATTGAAGCACAGACTGGGTGTGTCTACGTGAGACCCTACTGTGCAGTGGTGTAATAAATATGCAGCAAGCAGAGTTACTGTGCACTAGTACTGGTGAACGCCTTTTTAGTGACACTACTACACAGTAGCTTGAGAATACTGCCCAGTAGCATATTAGCACTGTTTGTACTGTGACACACTACTGGGCAGTATTATTCAGCTATTGCGCAGTTGGTGTTTCGTGTAGATGCACCCAGAGAAACCAAACTCTTGGCACCCTATATAACACAGAAACTGCTAATGATTACCAGATAACTGCACCTTTTAGGAATGGTAAAGATAGAAAAAGGAAGAGAATTAAAGCAAACGATAGGATCTAAAGAAAGTCAATGTTTATACAAAACCAGGTGAAAGAAAGATTTCTATGATCTCTGTTGAATGAGAATGGATGAAGACAAATATTTAAAAATCAGATCACCATTTTATATTTTAAGATGTTAACATGACTAGGCTTTTACTGTGCCAATAAAATGGAATGCCACCATAAATGAATAAGTGAAGCATTTGGCTTTATAGCACCATTTTCATGAAGACTTTTTCCAAAGTGAAACATGATTCAGCCATTTTTTTTTTATTTGCTGTTGTTTTATAAGATTATGAAAAAGTAAGTCTAAAGCAGGTGAGCATAAATCTATTTTATAGAAAAGGGAGATTTTTCACTGTTGGGCTCAGGGAATCTGGAGTTAGAAATAAACCATTAGCTAATCCAGTTCATATTTTTATAGCTTCTACTAAGTGAATTAATTCTGTGTTCCTTTACAAACTTTGATTTCCATTCACCTAATGTGTTTTTAAAGGAGTAGGTAAAGAATCAGGGAAAGATTGACCTGTTATATGTAATACTTAAAAAAATAATAGTTGAACTCTGTAATAACCAAGGGGACCCTTCTTTTATTTAATTTAATTCAGTTCTTTTTGATAGTTCAGTGTTGATTTTTTAATTAATTTGAATGGGATTTTTCTATTGTACCAACTAGAAAAAAAAAAATTGACACAGACTAGGGATTTCACCAATTTCCTACATATTAACAGGTGAATAAATGGTCAGTGTGGAAATTCCATCTCTGCCATCTCCCCCTCTTCCCCCAACAATTCAGCAACATCAGTAAAAACAAGCAGAAGGCAGAGCAGAGATTCACCTTACAAATTAACTGAGCAGGGGCATCTCTACCTTGCTTTCTGTTTGATTTCAGACTAATATGATGACCTGCCTCTCTCTACCAGTAGAATAAGTAACAGCCAAGGGGTACATGCAGCACAGTCACTGTTTAACAATACAGACAAATAAATTATACAGACTGGCAGTTCCTTAGCTCCAAGAACAAAGGTCTCAATCATTTCGGCCAAAGTATGCGTTCCGTAGGTAGCATTAAAATGGGCCCTTTATCTTCTCTGTGAGCAAGCCGTTACTAGACAATACCACACATGTAAAGTTCATATGTTTTGCTATTTGCACTACTTTTTATGGAAACACACCTTCTTGAATGGTGGCAGGATTTTCCAATATAATGAGAGAGATTATTTTGATAATACATCATGGAAGTCAAAAATCATAGAAAAAATGAGGGTTGGAAGGGACCTTAGGAGGTCATCTAGTCCAGCCCCCTGCTCCAAGCAGGACCATTCCAGCCAAGGCTGGAAATGAATCATTCTAGCCAAGACTTTGTTAAGCTGGGCCTTAAAAACCTCCAGGGATAGAGATTCCACCACCACCTCTCTAGGAACCATCGCCTGTTCCAGTGCTTCACCACCCACCTAGTGAGTTTTTCCTGATATCCAACTTAAATCTCCCTTGCTGCAACTTGAGACCTTTGCTCCTTGTTCTGTAATCTGTCACCACTGAGAACAGTCTAGCTCCATCCTCTTTCGAATCCCCCTTCAGGTAGTTGAAGGCTACTATTAAGTCCCCTCTGTCTCCTCTTCTCTAAGCTAAATAAACCCAGTTCCCTCAACCTTTCCTCATAAGTCATGTGCCCCAGACCTTTCACCATTGTTGTTGCTCTCCACTAGACTCTCTGCAACTTGTCTACATCCTTTCTATAGTGGGGAGCCCAAAACTGGACACAGCACTCCGGATGTAGCCTCACCAGTGCAGAATAGAGCGGAATAATTATTCCCTCAATCTGCTGGCAACACTCCTACTAAAGCAGCCAAGTATTCTGTTAGCTGTCTTGGCAACAAGTGCCCATTGCTGACTCATAACCATCTTATTGTCTACTGTATCCTGCCAGGTCATTTTCTGCAGAGCTGCTGCTTAGCCAGTCAATTCCCTGGCTGTAGTGGAGCATGGGATTCTTCTGTCCTAAGTGCAGGACGTTGCACTTGTCTTTTTTGAAACTCAGGAGATTTCTTTTGGCTCAATCCTAAAATGCACCTAGGACACTTTGAATCCTAACCCTACCCTCCAGTGCATCTACTACACCACCCAGCTTTGTGTCATCTGCAAACTTGTTGAGGGTGTGATCCATCTCATCTTTCAGATAGTTAATGAAGATATTGAACAAAACTGGCCCCAGGACTGACTTCTGGGGTACTCCATTTGATAGTGGTTGCCAGCTAGACACTGTCCTATCAATTACTACCTGTAGGGCCTGGCACTTCAGCCAGCTTTCTGTCCACCTTGTGGTCATTCATCCAGCCCCTACTTCCTCAGCTTGCTTGCAAGAATGCTGTGGGAGACGGTATCAAAAACCTTGCTAAAGTCAACGTACATTATGTTCACTTTTCCCATATCCACAGAGCCAGTTATCTCATCATAGAAGGAAATCAGGTTGGTCAGGCATGACTTGTCCTTGGTGAATCCATGATGACTGTTCCTAATCACCTTCTCCTCCAAGTGCTTACAAATGGGTTCCTTGAGGATCTGCCCCGTCATTTTTCTGGGGACTGAGATGAGGCTGACTGGTCTGTAGTTCTCCAAATCCTCCTTCTTTCCTGTCTTAAAGATGGGCATTATATTTACTCTTCTCCAGTTGTCTGGGATGTCCCCCAATTGCCATGAGTTTTCAAAGATACTGGCCAGCAGCTCTGCAGTCTCATTAGCCACTCCCTCAGCACCCTTGGATGCATTGCATCTGGACCCATGGACTTGTACATGTCAAGCTTTTCTCATCTCACTAGTCCCTAACCTGTTCTTTCACCATTGAGGGCTGCTCACCTTCACCCCAAACTGTGCTGCCTGGCGTAGTGGTCTAAGAGCTAACCTTGCCTATGAAGACTGAGGTAAAAAGATAAAAATGCACTATTTCAGCCTTTTTCTCATCATCTGTCAGTCAGTTGCCTCCCCCATTCAGTAAGGGACCCACACTTTCCCTGACCTTCCTCTTGTTAATAACATACTTATAGAAACCCGTCTTGTTAAACTTCACATCCCTTGCTAGCTGCAACTCCAATTGTGCTTTGGCCTTCCTGACTTCTTCCCTGCATGCCCAAGCATTATTCTTATGTTTCTCCCAAGCTGTTTGTCCAAGCTTCCACTTCTTGTAAGCTTCCTTTTTGTGTTTAAGCTCACCAGAGAGTTCTCTGCTAAGCCAAGTTAGTTGCTTGCCACATTTACTATTCTTCGTGTGCATTGGGATGGTTAGTTCCTGCTCCCTCAATAAGGTTTCTTTAAAATACAACCAGCTATCCTGGACTCCTTTCTCCCTCAGACAGACCTCTTAGGGGATCCTGCCCATCAGTTCCCTGAGGGAGTTAAAATCTGCTTTTCTGAAGTCCATGGTCCATACTCTGATGATCACCTTTCTTCCTTTTGTCAGGATCCTGAACTTGATCACCTTGTGGTCACTGCTGCCCAATTTGCCATCCACTTCTACATCCTCCACCAGTTCTTCTCTGTTTGTGAGCGGTAGGTCAAGAAGAGCACAGACCCTAGTTGGTGTCTCCAACACTTGCACCAGGAAGTTGTCTCCAATGCTCTCCAAAAACTCCCTGGATTGCCTGTGCACTCCCAGCGTGTATTGCCCTCCCAGCAGATATCAGGGTGATTGAAGTCCCCCTTTCAGACTGAAGATCATTTGCCCACACCCAGAATTGAACACCCAAGTCTTACAGATGATACATTTTAAGTCTGGTGTTAAACATGTATTTTAGATAAAGTTATACCTAATTAGGACACAATGCTGTGTCATTTCAGGTTAGAAAATGGTTAGGGGACTAGAAACCTAAAACCTGATTTTTTTTAAGAAACAGTGTTTGTCATTAATAAATCAGCATTTACCACTTGGTTATACCAATTATTTTGTCATTCTGTGGATAGCGACAAGCTATGTTATCACTTATATTATTGAATCGTATAGTACTGTTGGCAAATGTTGAATTGTTAATGATGATTATTATATATCCAGATTGTGATATCATTTGAAATGGAACATTTACCACAGCACCTATTGTACTAATAATAAGTGCCATATTTTTCTTTAAACCGTAGAGAACATAATATCAAAATTACTTTGTAGGATAAAATGTTTAGTTTTTCTTTCTTTGTTCACGCAAAGAGTATAGAGTAAGCAAATCAGCTGTTTAATCAAAGGGAGTTGTGGGTGTTTGACATCTTTGAACATCAAACTGCTTACTTAGGTGGCTTAATACCAATGTAATTGCCTAATTTCTGACACTTGAATTTGAAACTCTTGGTTAAAAGTTTTTAGTAGTTTTCTAAAATATAATATTTTTGTCTAACAGCACAAATGAATGTAGTGTTTATAAATGTTAAGTAATTCATAACCTCAAGTGTTTCTATTTAGCCATTGGCATTGCACATTGTCTTCCTTATGAGCTAAAGTTCTTCTCAGAAAGGCAATTCATGCTACTATTTTCTGGCATAGAACTGTGTATAATCTTGTGGGAGACAGCTCCTCTCTTCAAAACAGACCTTTAAAGTGAATACGCTTTATTCTCAAATAAAAAAAAGAAACAAAACAACTAATTTTTCCAATCAATTGAATAAAGTATGTGGTTATCAGTCATTTGAAGCCAAACAAGATCCTTTTTTAAACCTAATTCTTGCTATGGCAAACTCCAGTTCAGGTCAATGAAAATATTTCCCCATAGGGATCTCAAGATTCGGGTTTAGGTTTTAATGTGATGCTGTATATTCAATGTAGTTACTAGTTTTAGTTTGACAAGGAAGAATTTACTTACGTCTCCCACACTGAGTTTGCTTAAGTTTCTGGAAAATTGCTGGTATGAACAGAATATAGCTCTTAGAAGCTTCCTGTGGCGTACAGTAATATCATTTCTTGAGTTTAGTCACTCTTTGTCTTCACTCTTTGTCTTGCTTATCGTTAATTGGCTGTACTGGTCCTTTAGATACTAGCTTTAGCTTTCTTAATTTTTGTGGTCATAGAAGCTAGAATTAGAAACAAAGTTTAACTAATCAAAGTTTTGTTTTGCCCTGCAAGTGAACAATTCCTCCCTTTCAGTACTCCCACTGTCATGTCTCAATGAGATAATCAAATAATACAGTAACAACATTTGTGTGTGCTAGGACTCAATCCTACAAAGTGCTCAGTTCTCCAGAGTGCTTCAAGTGCATGCTTAAATTTTTATCATGCAAGAATACTTATTGAAGTCAGCATTTCATAGGACTGAATGCCATAGAGTCATACAGAGAATAGAGACCATAGAGCTCATTTTCAGTGCCTAGCAACCGTAATTTTGGCATGGTCCTTAAATCTGTCATGGGAAATGAAGACTTAGACCGACAATGATCACAAAAATATAAAATTTCCCATGTCAGAAATCAGCTTTATGTACAGTGGCATGCTGAACTAGAGTAATATGATCTGGTGGTGCTGGAGAGTAGCTGTTAAATACATTTTTACTTATTTATACATATATATTAATAAATATACTATAGCTTTCATAGATGGTACAAATATGCCTTAGACAACTAATATTTGCAATTAGGAAAATTAGTGTCTGTAGTATTAGAAGAGTCTTCTACAAATTTGGAAATAAAAAATAGTTTTAAAAGTGGAGATAAGGGGGAAATGGGATAACATGCAATGTGTTTACTAAAGGTAGATTTCCACAGATTAACCTGGTATCTTACTTGAATTTCTAAATGAAGTAAATGCAGTAGATTGAATATACCTAGAGTTCCATAAAGCATTTACTATAATGCTACAGGGAAAGTACTAGTTAAGTTGGAGACATTGGAAATTAGAAAAGGACTTGGCGGGTTCCTAAGAAATTTGGTGAAAAGAGGTCACAGCAGGTTGTGTTAAAAAGGGAAATGTTACAAAGGATGAAGAATATTAATGGAGTTCCTCAAAAGCCAGGCTTGAGATTCACTTTATTTACTATTTTCTTTAGTGGCCTGAGCATAAAAAGTAGATGTGTAGTCATGGCTGACTAGTGCCATGTTAATTAGGAGGAGCACCTGCCCTCTCCTGCCGACTGGGGGAGGGGGCAGTCCCCTGCGGCCAATCCTGCTTATTTCGGGGAGTGGTCCTCACAGCCAATCCTGCCAACCAGGGGGGACCCCCTCAATGCCAATCCTGCGATAGCTGATCACTGCAGCCACTTCTAGGAGCCTAAGCAGTGAGCACGGATGGTCAGGGATTGCACTGGCACTCTCAGAGGGTGCACGTGCACCCCTGTGCACCCCCTACGCATCATCACTATGTGTGGTAATTGTGTTTCATGGTGACACAAAGTTGGTGAGCATTATCAATTCAGGAGGATGAGAAGATAATAGAGCAAGAACAGAATGATCTTGAGCACTGGAGTGGTAGACATGGGGTGAAATTTAACAGTATAAAAACGCAAAGCCAAGCATGTAGAGGCTTATAAGAATAATTTCTGTTAAAAAAGCTGGGAGCTCATCTGTTGTAAAGAACAGATGAGGCAGTAAACCTAGGTACACTATCTGATCACAGAATGGTTGAATTATCAGTATGATATTCCCATGGAAAAGTCAAATGCCCTGGGAAAATCAGAAATACTTCCAGGAGAGTGTTATTGCCATTGTACACTATATGGGCAAGTCTTCTTAAAATATTTTGTACAGCTTTACTCACCCACCTTCAAGGGAGGTGAATTCAGACTAGGACAAGAGTAGGAAGGGCAATTAGGATAATCAGGGGAACAAAGAACCTCTTATACAAAAGGAAACTACAAGGGCTTGATTTCCTTAGCTTTGCAGAATGAATGCTAAGGGTATATGATGGTTCTCTGCAAATACATTAAGGAGATAAGCATCCATGGGGGAAGAGCTATCTAGGCTAAGGACATTGTTGACAGAACAAACTGGTGTAAAACTGATCGTGAAAATTTGGGGCCCTTTCCACACATGCACATAAAGGCATAATAGGATCTAATGCATGATCCACAC
>NW_005841894.1:0-3435 GCF_000455745.1 Alligator sinensis
GGAGGGAAGGGGCATGGGGGAGGCAGATCAATGCCTCCCGCAGTGAGTGAGTGAGGGGGCAGGGGTAGGGACAGGGACAGTTGCTGCCTAGGCAGGGTGTGGGGGAGCAGCCAAGGCTCATGGAGGGGGGTGGATCCTGCTGCTGCTTGCACCCTGAGAGGCCACGGAGGAGGTGTGTGCCCCTGGATTTGTGCAGTGTGGGGTGGGGTGGGTGGGCTACAGTTGCAGCTACAGCTGCAGGCTGGAGCTGGGGCTGCACTGGCCTCTTCTCAGTGGGTACTTGGGTCAGGGTGGGGGCTATGGAGGGGGCTGCAGCCACCTCAAATTTTGTCGTAGCTCCATTCCCAGCACCTCCTCAGCTGTCTGCCTGGTGCAGCCCCAGCTCTTCCCAGTGCATGGGGGAAGGTGGGGGTTGAATTGGGTAGAGTCGGGGCTGTGCCTAGCAGGCAACTGCAGCAGCACTGGGAGTGGAGCTATGGTGAATTTTGGGGTGGGTGCAGCCCCCTCTGTAGCCCCTGCCCCAAGCCCAGCCCCTGCTGAGAAGAGCTCAGTGCAGCCTTGGCTCCAGCCCACAGCTGCAACCTGCTTGTCCTGCCCTGGGCTGCAGTGCCCTGTGTCCCCCCCCAACCCCTCCACCCCCCCTGGCAAGGCAATGCCTGCCCCTGTCCTCTCCCTCACTGAGGGAGAATTTATCTGTGCCTCTCCATGCCCCTTCCCTCTTCCCTTCCACCACAATGGACTTACCAGCTGGAGGCAGCTCTCCACTCTGTATAAAAAATTGGATCAGTATTGGCTAATATACCTCCTTAAAAATCGGATATCGGTATCAGCCCCCAAAATCTCTATTGGTGCACCCCTGATATCTAAATAGATAGATAGATAGGTCCCTCTCATAAATCTTGCCTCCAAGGCCCCTGATCATTTTTGCTGCCCTATATTGGACTCTGTCCAAACTGTCCATGTCCTTCTTGAAGAAAGGGGTCCAAAACTGAACACAGTACTCCAGGTAAGGTTTCACCAGTGCTGAATAGATTGGAAGAATCACTTTCATTGATTTGCAAGTGACACTCCTGTTAGTACAACACACAATGCTGTTGGCTTTGCAACAGGAGCACACTGGCCAAGTCTATACGAGACGCTGACTGCACAGTAATGACACAAAGTGTGACTTGATGCTACTGAGCAGTAGTAATGAGCTACTGTGCAGTCAGTATCACCTAAAAGTGTTTGGTGACACTACTGTGCAGTAACTCCACAGTAACACTTCAGTATACACAAATACTAAATGACTGCGCAGTAACAACTTTGCAGTCATCATCTTGTGTAGACACAGCCACTGTTGGCTCATACTATATGAGCTTATGGTCCACTGTAACCCACAGGTCCTAATCTACAGTACTGTAACTTAGCCAGTCATTTCCCAGTCTGTTTTTGTAAGTGCAATTATTCCATGCCACGTGCAGGACTTTGCACTTGTCCTTCCTGAATCTCATCTTATTGATTGCAGACCATTTTTTCAAGTCTATCCAGGTCATTCTGGATTCTAGGTCTGACTTCCAGAGTGTCCACAATTCCACCCACCTTGATGTCACCTGCAAATTTGCTATATGTGTCCTTGATCCCAACATCCAAATCATTAATGCAGATGTTGAATTATACCAGGATACAAAAGGGAAGGAGTTCCAAAGCCAAAGAATACATTTTGAAAACGATGTCCCACCTATTTTTGCCACGTGGACTTGGCTTATTGATAGCGCTTGTAGGAAGTTACTCTTGACTGAGGTTAGGGATCATGAGGGGCATAAGGGAGAAGGCAGTCCCTTAGGGCCCAGACTATTTGGGCCTTTATAAGTCAAAACCAACACCTTGACTTACACCCAGAAATCCATTGGGAGCCATTGGAAGCAGGAACTATTGGGTTCTGGTAGCTATTGCAAACTCTGAAATACTCAAGTTATGTACTCCTGGAAACCCACCCTGTCAGAAGGTGGACTGATGTGTTCTGTATAAGCTACAGCTTCTGGACTCATTTCAAGGGCAGCTTTAGCACAGAGTATTTCAGTAGTCAGAGAAGGAATGTGGCAGAAGGTTCCTTATGTTTTTCTCTATTGAAAAGCTTTTCTACTAGATGTGGCATAAACAAGATACGTGAGAGAATCATGGTCCTGGCAAAGGGAAGCTGACATTTCTGTGGGATGAGCTGAAAAACTCACTTCCCCCTTCACCTCATTTCAGTAATATGGAAACTATGGTATAAAATATTTACTGGGAAGACTGTACATCATTGTTTACTGTCTATCTCAGAGGAAGATAGATGAATTAGCTAGCATTTGAATTACCATTGTAGTAAAAATACAGAAAAGAAGCACTCAAGCCCTCTTCCCCCTCCCCCCTGCCCATCATCAAATCATTGAATACCAGTCTGTGCAGCTAAATGAAATCTCTGCAATAGTGAATTTATCCTTTACCTTAATGAAAATTGATTCTATGCAAGTTGCATATTAGGGCTAATGGTCCTAGATATTGTGTTAATTCTGTATAAGGCAGGTGGAAGAAGTTTTCCACAGGAAGACATTCTGGGATGGTAGAAACAGCTATGTAAAGCCACAGCTGGTTTGATAGCAAGACTCAAGAAAGAGGCAGGTCAAACTGAACACTACCCCTTCCATCTCTTGTTTTTTTACTTTCTCTTTGTTAAGTTTAAAATATCTTTTTAGTTTTGATCACTAGAACAATTTATTCTGAACAGCATCTCACTCAGTGAGTGAAATCTTGAACCCATTGAAGGGAATGTCAGAATGTCTATAGTCTAATGAGCAGAGCTGGCCTTTGGGAAAATGGCACCCTGGGCCAACTTGTATTTGAGCACCTTCCTCCGGTTCTGCCCCCTCCTCCACCCTGCACCTTAGTGGTGCTGCTGCAGGCAGATGTGGGCGAGCAGAGGTGAAGAACTGGAGCAGGCACCACCCTGCTCACACCTGCTCAGCCCAGCTCCTTCTGAGCAGCAGCCTCAGGGACACCAACTCCAAAGATGCAAGCAGATGGCACTGCCCCTGCCCCACTTTGCCCCTCTCCATTTCCAATGAGCTTCTGCGGTTAGCTGCACCCAGGGGGATGCCGTGGTTGGGTAGAGACATGTCCTGCCACCACCTCAGCTAAGCCCAGGTCTGACCCAGGAGCCACCTGGGTACAAAGGAGCACACCCCTGCTCCCTGCCCAGGTGGCCCTGGAACAAGCCCTGTGCTGATCCCACCTGACCAGAGTGGAGTGGGACATTTACCTTCTCTGTGCTCCAGAGGGCACAGAGTGAGGTGGGCTGGGACAGGCCAGGTTGGGCACAGAGCAGAGCAGAGCAAAGCAGAGCCAGTGGCCAGAAATGGAAAGTTTGGGTGAGAGAGGAGAAGAAAGTTGGGAGTAAAATCAGGAGGTGGCAGG
>NW_005841894.1:3466-23272 GCF_000455745.1 Alligator sinensis
TGCCATACTATGCTGTGCTGGGATCTTGGGGTGAAGGGGAGGGGGCTTGGGGGCAGTGTCCCACATGGCTAAGCCAGGAGTACAAGACGGGACTCCATGGCATGTGGGCATGGCAACCAGGCTCAGCTGGCCTCTGGGCTGGCACCACTTATCTTGCCTGGGCCAGGGATTGGCTGGGGTGGGGTGGGATCGTGGGGTGTTTGGTGCCTCCTGACTGTGGGGGCACCAATGTTGCCCACCCCTAAGGCGGGCTCTACTAATAGGACTAGTACATCACCAACTTTTTTTTTTGTGGAAAGAAATGATGCTTCATGGTATACATAAACACAATGCCAGTGTCATAATGTCTAAAACTCCTAAATCCAAAATATTTTCAGTCATGTCTTCCTTTGCTGTACTTATTAGATAACTATTATGCCTTATCAAAAGAGAGTAAAACATTGAATAATCATTGTGATATGAAAAGTATAACAGGAGGGCTAATGCTCCTGTTACTTTGAGGAAAAATGTGCAGCAGGTAGAGCCCTGGCAGCTAAATAGAAAATGGCTGCAAGGGACTAGGCATTGAGGAAGCCCTGTTACCAAAGCAGGGAGATGCCCGTTAAGGAAAGAGGACACCTGCAGTGGGTTAAGGAAACACTTCCCAGAATAAGCAAGCTACTTTTGGCAGACAATAGAGAAGATCTAGTTAGGCAACAAAGAAGGAGCTGTAGCTGCAATGGTAAGCTCCCATGGTGACTGGATGGCAAGCCCTGAAGAACAGGGATCCTGGTTTTGTCCGGTTTAAAAAAATCCCCAATTTTGGGTTAAATAAAGGAACCCCAAAGCCACATTTTTCTGTGATTTAAATGATACACTACAAATATGGGGTCTATATCCTAATGGGGTGAGAATAAGCAAGGCTGTAGGGCCCAGCATCCCAGGAAGGACAAGAAGCAGGGCCAGGGGAGCATAGCCTAAATGGGCTGAGAATAAGTAGGGCCAAGGGCCAAGGAGGGGCAGAGACCTGGGCCAAGGCCCCAGAGTAAGAAATACAGGGGCAGGAGGCCCAGAGAGACTTATGACTAAGGGCTGAGGTCAAGAAAGCCAGACCTGAATCAGTGACCCAGGCCTGGAGGCTAGCATCCAGAGGGAAAAGAGGCAGAGACCGAAAAGACCAAAGCCCCAGCAAGGGTATGATTGTGTAGTGCCATCTGTGAGGCATGGATGTGGTGTAAGGAGTGGTTGGAGCCATAAAATAAGCCCTTAAGATTCTGAGTATTGAGACTGAAGCTCAGGAGTGGATGAGAAGTCACCTGGGGATCTCAAGGGCACCCTCCTTTTCTAAGTACTTATTTGCATCAAGGTGTAGCAGGCAAGGAGAAGTGGAGAGTGTTTAAGGGACCAAGGACATAACAGGAGCAGGGTGATCACCACGGCCAACCCTGGCATCCTTGCCTGTTTTAAAGAGATTTAGTTGTTCCAATATTATTGGGAGTATTATGGCTGAATATTGAAGCAAACTATATTAAAAATGTAAGCCAATGCCTCCTTTTCCTCTAGAGGATAAATCACTGTTTTGGCTGACATACCAATTAGGTATAATTTAGGGGTTTGATTTTTTTTTTTTATATCTCTCCTCTGAGATTTTAGTTCTTTTGTGGCTCCTCACCATTAGCAAAACTTAACAGTTGACCTTCCCATAAAAATGAATAAACTAATTCTCTATTAATATTTAATTATACTTTGAATGCATCGAATTTCTGCCATGCCTACACCTAACCATTTCTTTTACTGTATGGCAGTATGAAGAACACGATTTATCTGAATGTAGGTAGAATGGAAACAAAAGGTCTTAACACTTTCATTAACATACAAGTGTGTGGGTGGGGACCGGTCTTATGTTCCTGAAACAGAGAGACAAAAAGAAATGAGCAAAGCAGTTTGCAAATTCTGCTTACTTTGCTAGGAACTGGTAGGCAGGTTTGACAAATATTTAACCATTTTCTCTGTAAAGTAATTATCAGTAAATAATTTCAATACCTTTGAAACATAGGGGTAATATGTAAAGATTATTCCCCCCCCTACAGATATAAATTAGGGTTTAAATTTAAGTAGGATTAATTTAATTTAATATTATGACTGGTCAAAGATGTGGCATTTTGGTCTTCTTCACATTTTAAGGGTGGGAGTCAGGAGGGCCTTAAATCCCTACAAAATTAAGGCTAATTAAAGAAAAGTAAGTCTAATTAAATGAGAGGGAAAAAAAAAAAAGAAAAGCAACAGGTATCAGCTTCTAGTCCGTAAACCCTCTTTTGCACACACACCTGATTTGCAGATAGAAATCAGCCGCTGTCTCTTGGGAAGCCATTTTCTAGAGAGAAGCAGAGAACAATCTGACAGGTAGACATCTATAACATATAATACCTATAACATCAGGGGTGTTATAAGATGGGACATTGAAATTCTTCACCAATAAAAGTGGACAAGGACAGAATAAAGCTAATAAAGAAATAAACTTGTTTTGTGGAGTCCACGGAGAGAATAGGCCAGAGTCTGACAGACCTACCTATAACTGCTGCTGTCATGGAAATCCCATTGTAGGATCTGACTCCCATCTGCCCCTGGACTTTCCCACCAGGACAAGTCTCTTCAATCCCTGTGATGTGTGGCAAAATGAAGGATTAGATCCAATAAAAGATTGAAGCTCCTAAATCAAGGCCTATTTGAAACTGAGCTGCCAAGTCAAAAATGACACTCCAAAAGACTTCCCCTAATCTGGAGGATTTAGATTCACTAAAGACTTCCCTGTCTGACTTTAAAGTTCTCTAGACACCCAGGGCCAGATTCTCTTATCCTTTACTGACTGGCCAGTCCAAGGTCTACCATGCATTCACAGCAGTCACAACATTTTAAAAAGGCCACTGATGCAGCCTGAAAACTGTCTTTTGGGCATGTAAAGGGTAATGGAATTTGACCTCTAAAAGTTCTGTGTGTTCAGAACTGACCTTCTTTGACCAAGTCAGTATATATCTTCTTCAAAAGTACAGTCAATATTAAGGAGCATCATAATTTCTCCACTTGATCCAGTAAATTTTTGAGGACTTGATCCAGTAAATATTTTTACAGTATATCTACTACCACATACCTGTAGCATTTTTATCCCCTCCAAAACAGTGATGAAATTCTAGCGACTAATATATATATATATATATATATATATATATATAAAACATTTCATATTATAGACTTATCCAGAAGTGGTAGAGTTGGGTGTAATTCTCTTCTCAGCCTTCTAGAGTTCAAAACCATATCTCCAACCACTCTTGGGATTTCCTTAGCCACAGGTTATAGGTTACACTGGGTTGGGAGCATTCTCTATCCATCCTGTTAATTGGACTTTATGGGACCAGACAGAGAATGAACATGACTTTCTAGCTTACTGATTTGGACACTCTTTTCAGGATTTTATCTAAGGACTGTGTGATGTAAAATATAGAAAGAATCCTTTGAATAGAGACCATAACTTCAAACTCCCATCTCCCAAGTAAATGCCCTAATGTCTTTGCAGTGGCTTGGAGTGCAAGGTACTTTCCTATGAGTTGGAGATGGGAGTTAGAATTTCTTGACTCTGGGCATATCTCCATGCGTAATTAATGTTCCTGAATTTTGTGTGCAGAAAATGCAGGTGCATTAAATTCCGGCCTCTCATGCATCTGCACACCTGCCTGTCACGAGCAATTTGCTTCTGACAGAAGTTTAGTCCAGCCCCAGGTTAGCAGGCGAAACAGGGGCTGGTCCCAATCTGTGCAGGGCAGGGGAGAGCTGTCTCAGCTGTTCGGCAGCTGCCTCCCAGCTACATGAAAACAGGATGCGTCTTAATCTCCATGTGGCTAGGAGAGCTGTCCTGGGTGTCAGGTAGCTGCCTCCCAACCACGTGGAGAGAGACAGTGTCCTGCTGAGCCAGGACAGCTCTCCCCACCTCCTGTGATCCCCTGCTGCCCAGGATGAGCAGGAGAAATTTACTCATGTCAACATCTACGTGTGCACTTTGCCATTTTAGTTTAATGTGCTGATTTCTAGTACCTATATCTATGGGTACTAGAAAATGCCAAAATGGGACTAATCTATTACACAGTAATTGCTATGCATATGTAAACAGTGATGCTTTACTGCACCATAGGTGCAGCAAAGTGTCCTGTGTAGATGTACCCACTGAGAAGGTAATTGAACTCAGGTTTCTCACTGTCTAGGTGAATGAACTAATCCCTTGCCTGTTATATTAAACATGGACACTATCATAACATCCCATCCAGTAGCTCTCTTTTAAAAGAATAGGCCCTACTCACTCCTTTGAAAGAAATGTTGTTGGTACATCTTTGGGGATGATTCCAGACTGTAGAAGCCATTCTTCAGATACATCCCTGTGCTCAGCATTTCCTGTTCCTGTTTCTTAGTACCTTCTGGCTTAGGGGAGGGTTTTTATGATTTGCCTATAACATGTCAACCGTGCATCTCAGAAAAGCAGGACTTAGCACATATTGCCCATCTGAGTCCACTAAAGAACTCCAGACCCAGAATTTCAGGGATACACCCGTGTTGGTCTGAAAAGCAGAGGCAGACAGAACTCTTGGTTTAGAGGCAATAGCTTTTATTAGACCAACTAAATAGTAGCAAAAACATTTTCTTTCTTTGCAAGCTTTCGGGTCCAAACACCCTTCATCAGGTGGAGGAGGATTCAAAGATTGTAAACATTCTCCCAGGTAGAAAAGAAACTTCATTTTGCACAGGGGAGGTAAAAGATGGTGGGGTTCCTCTGGGTTACAAAGTCCGTTTGTGGAAAAAAGTTGTTCTGTGAATTCTTCGCAGAGCTAGAATTTTGCCTGCAAGTCTCCTCTAGCTCTAGCACCTTCTCTCAAACCTTTGGTCTCCACTGTGTCTGAGACTGGGCTCTGGAGCATGTCTGTGAACTTGCATTGGTAGGGCATGCTTAGTGCCATCATTCATGGTTCAGTAAAAACAGGCCCTAACTGTCTCCATGCACTGTATAGAAAATGAGTCACTTAACACAGGTCAGGCACCTTAATATTAGGAATTGCAGTTTAAGCACCTGAATCCTTTAATTCATTCTTGAATAAACTCTATTAAGAAAGAAAAGTAGAGGACAGGCAGAGGTTCCAGATGTTTGGAAAAGGAAACAATTATAGTCAATTAAGATAAATACATTTAGCTGAAATAATTGGGTTCATGGAAGGGAAAAAAAAATCATTTTAACACTGCAAGAAAAAAGTACAGAAAAAATAGCCAGACCTTTTAGAGTATCTCTAGTATGCTATGACTGGTTTTAAAAAATACAGGAAATACAAGAAAGTTCTTCTGTTTAACATTATATGTGAAGTGAAAAAATGAAAGCAACAGCTGAGACGACAAACTTCTTGCTGCCTGTACTAAAGGTTGAACAGAAATGAATTAATTTAAGTACAAGGAAAATGACTTTTGGAGTATCTCAAGAACAGATGAACCAACAAGAAAAACATGGTAGAGCCTGCCAAAAGAAGTAAGCTCAGTAAATTCAGATGAACTGCCAGGAGCTAAAGAACTTCAGGAAGCCACTTGATCCTCTCATAGCATTCGACTTCCTGGCCAAGCCACTAATTAACAGGATTGTCTCAGAGACTTGAGAAGACAAAGAGTTTTTTCTAGGAAAGCTGCTTGAAATGATTAAGGCCTGAAATAGAACCGATGGAGCCTGATAAGGCTTGGGAGGGAAATAGAAAACAGAAAATATATTGAGCTTAACTCCCACTTAAGATCAGTTTTATAGTGGCGTAATTTTATTTATTTCAGTGATAGTTCTGATTTACACAGGTATAAACTGTGTAATGTCTGCTACCTAGAAATCACATAGGTAGAGAAGGAGAGAGAGATACTTTTGGTTCAGTTCCCTTACCTATACATTTAGTGTTGATTAAATGATTTTATTCTCAAAACAGGAACAAATCCTAGACATTTAAAAATGGGAAAAGTGGCAAGTGAAAAAAGAATGCCTTTGAACTATTTTAAGTGGCTTGTTTTAAAAGTATACCATTGGAATTGGTTAACTGGAAAAATAGAATTATGACTAAACAATTTGTTTTCATACAAAGTCTGCTTCGCATAAGATTTTTTTTGTCAAAAACCTGATCACCTAGCCAAGAGCAGACTTTTTTAGCTGAAGATTACTACTACTAATACTACTACAATGAAGCTTCAGAAAGTAATGGGAATGTTTAAATAAAACGTTTGTGTGCAATGAGTGAGAATTGTTGAATACACTGATCATTTGCAACTTATGTAAATAAGTGATGTGGTCCAGTAAATGACCATTGCACACAAAGTTATTTTATTTTAAAATTGCTATTACTTTCCGAAATACCCATGTACTATTGTTGTTGTTATTTTATCACCATCCTCAACTTTATCGTTAATATTACTATTAGCAAGACGGCAACAATAACAACAGTATTAATTGAAAATGCTGGTCCAGTGCCTCAACTAAATTGCTGTTTGGATCCCCTATGTGATGCAATGGTTTCCAACAATTCTAGGGCGACAGTGGGCTATCCCCTAACTGCTGGTTTTATCCTCTAATGAAACTGCAATGTGTCATCTAGCCATTAGAAAAGACAATCAAGTAGAACATTCTTCTAAGCTACAGATGGTTAGAGGGAAGGAAATTATTTCACATGCTGCTGGTTCCTCCCCTGGCTGTCAGGATAAGGAAGAATACAATTCTGCATTTACTCCTACTGACTCTCAAGGAATGTAGCATTTATTGCCTAAATCTGAAATTGCAGTGCAGCTTCTAAAATTACTCATCCTGCTTCTCAAAATAGATATTTAGCACTGCTTTCTCTTCTAGTGCCAGAAACAAGGTAGGAGAAATAAGTGTTTTTTCTCCAAAACACTGATAAATTGGGTTCCATCTACTTCACATACATGGGTATGATACCACACACTGGAGAATGTGCTGAAGTTCAAACATTATCATTATGCCGTCTTGAGCTCCTAATGCTTCATAGCCCGCTATAAAAAGCTTGAATAGCCATCTTTCAGTTGGTTCAGAAGGTAATGTGGCTTGGCATTCCCTGAGTGAGATTCACATTTCCCTTTGAGCAATTCTACTTTTTGTGGCTTGTTGGCTTTAGGGGTTCAACCTGGGAAATAGTAATTAATGGTCACTCAAGGTCTAGTTTAGAGGTGAACCAATACATCAGCCCCATATCTGATTCACACCGATATAGGGAAAATTGACAGTATTGGCAATCACCTTTTTTGCCTGATGTGGCCAATAATGTGGCCGATAAATGCCCCATGCATGTTCACGGCTTCAGCGAGCCCATGGCCAGGAACAGCATCTGGCTGGTAAGTCTGTTGTGGGGGAAGGGATGGGGGGAGAGAAGGGATGTTGGGTGGCCGATTGAGGCCCCTGTGCTGAGGAAAGGAGTGGAGCTGGGGCAGGCACTGCTTAGCTTGGGTGGGGAGGGGCGTGGGATGGAGCTGTGAGTAGCTCATCTGGGGGGCACGGGGAGGAAGGGTAGCTCCTGTCACTGTGCACACCCCTGGAGGAGGCACTGGGGGAGGGGTGTTTTCCCCCGGATCTGCCTGCAGGGCAGATTGGGCTACTGCTGTGGGCTGGGGCTAGGGCTGCACTGGGCTCTTCCCGGCGGTGGGTTGAGCTGGGCTGTGCTTATGGTGGGTGGCGGTGCTGGATCTGGAAGCGGGGCTACGGGGAAGCTATGGCAAATTTTGGGGTGGCTAGAGCCCTGCCATAGCCTCCTTCCCCATGCTGATGCTGCCCACCCTGAGCACAGCCTGGCCCAACTCCCTGCTGGGAGGAGCCTGGCACTGCCCTGGCCCCAGGCCTGCAGCTGAAGCCCACCCTTGCCCTGTTCAGATCCAGAGGCACATGCCCCCCATTCCTCCTGGGGTGCATCCAGTGGTGGGAGCCACACCCTCCTCTCCCCCTGGATGAGCTACTCACAGCTCCTTTCCATGCCTTGTCCCTCCCTGGTTGAGCAGTACCTGCCCCAGCCTCACTCCCTCCTTCACTGCTATCTGCGCCCCCTCATGCCCTTTTCCTCCTCCCACCCCTTCCCCCACACCACACCTACCAGTCTGACACTGGTCTCCAAGCTGCCTGGTTGCATATCAGAACTGGATCGGTAATGGCCAAATGGCTCCTTAAAAATCGGCTATCAGTATTGGCCCCAAAAATCTTTATCAATGCACTCCTAGTCTGATTAGAATCCAACATTTCAAGTCCAAAGTATCTTCTAAAACCATATGGCTTAAAGGTCTAACACAGTTATTTATTTGTTAGGGTGCATGATAAATCTATCCAAAAGGCTCAAAGCAGCTAAAGCACACAGGTACTATTCAATAACATGCAAAGGAACAACATGGCCACCATCATATCCAGCCACCTTTTGTTCCTTGGCCTGATCATCAGATGTCATCTCCATAGCTAGATTGACTAGGGGATGCCTTCTACACAAGTCTGGCTAGCTACTTGGACACCTGCCTATGGCTCTATAGCAGAATGTTGTAACCACTCTGGCAATCCATCCTCTCTTCTTTCCATGCCCTCACTGCCGCCTACCTCAAATAAAACAAACAAAAAAAAATCTGTCGCATTGAGCCTGGGGTGATTCAACTCTTCCTAGTCTGTATGTGACATACAACAATACTAATTTAGAGCTATCTGTTCAGAACCAGTGTCTGCTCAATTTTGAACTGGTTTGTTCCATTGTTGAACAACTGTCATAAAAAGCCAATAAAAGACTAGACATGTATGCAGCCAATTCTATCCAGCTTTTCATCAAAGTGTACTGAAAAAGGCCATGCAAAACTCTAGAACTCTTGGTTCAGAGATGATACTTTTTTATTATTATGTCTAGAAATTGGAAAAAAAAAATCTTGTTCTGCAAGCTTTCGGTCACATATGCCCTTCCTCAGGCTCAGGGAAAATTAAAGATGGCAAAAAGCCCCCATAGATAGAAAATAAACTTCATTTTTGCACAGAGGAAGCTGAAGGTGGAAGTCTGTTCTTCTGGGTCCGTGAGATTGTGAGTTGTTCTTTGATGTGCAGATAAGGCAGGATTCCTTCCCTGGTGGTGTCAGATGGCAGAAAGGCAGGGAGGTGTAGAAATTTTTCTTATTGTTCAGCAATTAAGTTTAAATCCAAAATCAGCTCAAATTCAGCATCTTCCATGTTTCAGGGATATACCTGGTAGGCGTGCTGACCTGAGACAAACATTTCTTAGTTGCTCTAATAAAATAATAATAAAAATAATAGAACAATAATAAAAAGAGTTCTTAGTTGGTCTAATAAAAGGTATAATCTCTGAACCAAAAGTTCTAGAGTTTTGCATTTCTTTTTGTCTCAGACCAACAAGGCTACCAAACACATCCCTGAAAAACACCAAATATTAACTTACATTCATTTCTAATTGGTAGAAAGTTTCCTCATCACATCATACTCTTATTAACTCAAATTAAAAGGGTAATAGTTTCTAGATACTGTATTTATTCTTGCTCACAGGGGAAGACGCAATATGCCATTTACAGTACGTTATTGGCAGAATCTGAAGTACCTGGTTTACAGTAATGGTAAATTCGATACATAAAATGTATTAATTATGAGCTAATGGTAGCAAAAGATAACATTGACTGTCTTATGTCCAGCTGAACATTACTTCTGTTGTTCCATAGATAGATAGATAGATAGATAGATAGATAGATAGATAGCTCTATGATGGCTCTAAACCTATATATATGAGATGCGGAGTTCTCTGACAACCCCAGTTGTCAGAGAACTCTGCATCCCCAAGTCCAGATGCTATGGGCTGGGTGACAGCATGGCAGAACAGCTGGCCTGCAGGGAGAGGTGGGGGGCAGAGTCTGGAGCCACAGCAAAAGTGCTGCCAGCAGTCTGGTTTGTCCCATCTTGTGTCAGCACCCAGCAGGCCACAGGCCATAGGCCCCAGGGGAGCAGGTGGGATTAGGGGACTTGGGCCACAGCTGCCTGGGCCCAGGCCTGCCTGGTCAGCTTACCATGGTCCCTGGGCACCTGTGCATGGCTGAACCCTGATCTGAGTCTGGGCAGTGCATGGCCCCTGTTACAGAACATCTGATCTCTGAAATGTTGCAAACTCTCACAAAAGGCTTCTGTCTTTTGCCTCTGTAGGATCAATGTCTGGGTGGAGAGGCTACCAGCCCCAGCTGGGATACAGGCTCTGTGTCACCAACAGTCACAGCTGGAGCCACCCAGCTGCATCACCTATGCCAGCCACACACCAGGGACCAGACCCTCTTGCTCCAGAAGCTGGTGACAGTGGGGAAGGAGCAGGAGCAGGCATGGGAGCAGGCCTAGCAGGCAGAGAATGGCATATGGGGGGAGACATGGGACTGACCACAGTGGGCCCACTGGGCCCACATGGAGGTCCTGGAGTGGGAGCACCTGGAGTTGCTCCAGCAGCAGGGGGATGCCAACCACCAGGCCATGGATACCCTCCTGTCCCTGGTGGATGTGTACATGTCACCCACTGCCTGGCCCCCAGCTATTACCCCAAAAGTCCCCTGGATCTCACCCACTGCCCTGCAGCAGCCCCCATCTGGCCCCGAGAGAAGATCCTTGGGCACCTCATGTCTGCCAGATGCCCTGGCCTGGTCACCACCCTGGACCTGCTGCTCCCCCTTTGGGCCCAGTTCTGCCACTCTCCCCCACACCATGTGGCTAAAGACCCAGCCATTCATGAAGTCACCACCTGCTCATGCCATTGCAGCCCCAGACCCACAGGAGAACAGCCAGGGGCTAAGGTGCAGAGCTCTGCCCCCTAGGCTCCCCCCCCACAGCCCCGCACTCTGGGCTTGAAGAGACAAATTATTTTAAATAGCTCTCCATCTATATGTAGCATCCCACTATATATAGTTTTCCACTTGTAAACAGGATTTTTTTTGTTGGTGGGTGGTGGAGGAGGACCGTTGGTTGAAGTGGAGAGGGAGTTCTGTTTGTTGAGGGGGGAAGGATGGGGATGGGTGTTGTGAGGGGAATAACTTTTTTTGTTTCAACCATGTGCATGTCCTGACAGTCATCCTGGCTGTGGGCAAGGGGTAGGGGGTGTGTGGGTGGCAGGGCAAGTGGGTTGGAGCAGGGAGTCCAGGAGGAGGGGGTCAGCCTGGGTCTCCCACAGCCAGTGTCCTGGACCCCACTTGCGGGTATACAGTTTTCCTGAGGACTGGGCGGGGGGTGCCTGCTGGGGCCAGCAGGGCCAGCACCAGGGCCAGCAGGACTGCAAGGCACTAGTCAATGCTGGAAGGAACCAGGATGGAGCAGCAGAGCATTAGTCATCACTGGCATGAGCAGAGGCAGCCCTGGCATGGTGAGGCAGGGTGCTCAAGGAGGGAGCTGGCAAGTGCTGCCCCTGTACTGGGCATGAAGCTTCTGGGCAGGGAAGGGGATGGCCAGACATCAGAATTTCCAAAATGGCTGCCAAGTGCTGGCAGGTGGGTCTGGCTTCAACATGGTTGCCAAGTGCTGGCAGCCACGTGGCAGGAAGCTGGAGCTTGCCCCGGTGACCACAGGGGCACATGACAGCAATGGAGGGACTTGGGACTAACTTTAGTGACAAGTCCTTGCACGTGTAGACACCTGTCAAAAATCACTTAATTTGCAGTAGCTTAATGTGCATTAAATTAAGTCACACTTATTTACACATGCAGACATGCCCATAGAGATATAGGCGTATAGGTGTATTTAGGATATGAAACATGGTTAGAGGATGATGTCTTTCTGTTATCTTTTTATTTCCCTCTGCATTCTACTGTTATATCACAAAGAAAGATAATGAGTAGCAGTTTTAGAACCAGACTGTGATCTTTATAGCCTAGTAAGTAGATGAATATGTTAGGTCACATCTATATGAACAAAGTTGTTCTGAAACAGAACCTTAAGGCAAAAATGTAAGGAAAATTGCCTCAGGGCAAGTACATGAAAACAGATCTTCTGGCTAGGAACTACCTTAATCTAGAGAATTAATTACACTGGACCGGAACCAGAGTAAAATTCTCTAGGTTAGGGAATTTAAATTTAAGGAGCTACCTCAAGTGGACACAGCTTTCTATTTTTCTGGCATAGCTGAAGTTTTCTAAGGGTATCCCATTTGTGTGCCCATGGCTTTACTCATCAACAGGGATCCTGGTTGTCTCATTAAAAAAAAAAAAATTCAGATTTAATAAAGTAACCCAAAATCCACATTTTCTCAACATTTAAATGAAACCACTAATATATAATAATATGTTATATAATATATTAATATAAATTATTGGTGTTTCATTTTAATCACAGGAAAATGTAGGTTTGGGGTTATTTTTAAATCTGAAAATCAGGGTGTTTTTTTTTTATCAGAGAAAACCAGGATCCCTGCTCATCAAGCAGCTAATGGGTGTGCTCACACATGCAGGCACATGTGCTTGCAGCAGCTCAAATAGAAGCAGCACAAATTTGAGCCTGGGCTTTTTGCCTCAGCGCACGTGCTCAGACATGCATTTTGGTGTGGGCCAAATTGAGTATGGGAATAAGCGGGGGCTGGGGGGGAATGAGTGGGGGCTGGAGGAACAAGCCAGGGGCTGGGGGGATGATGGGGGAGCTGGAGGAATGAGCAAGGGAGCTGGGGGAGCAAGCAGGGGCGGGGGAAGCACCCAATTTGTTCAGAAACAGAGTATTTAGGCTCTGGTTACTTGTAGTGAGAGTAAATCACCTACTCCATTCAAATATACTTTTTCCCCCCCTCCCACTACATGTTTAGGACCTACTGACATAATGCTATCTGTGAGACTAACCTCTGACTGCAGCCCTCTAGTCCCCACATGGGCATGATTCCCACTGATATGAAGGGGAGGTTTGTTTTTTTTTTCTGTGCATGGTTACTATATCCATAGGCTGGTTTCTCTTTGAACTGAGTTTTCCTAACAGACATTTTCTGGTTCTCCTGGTTTTTAACATCAGGAGAAAATAAGATTAAACTGAACTCAGAATCATTAGGAAATCACACTTTTTCTGTCTGTGTGAATGTGATACAAGACTGCTTGTCATCTGAAAACTGATAGTGGCTTAGTCTATAGGATTTCACCATGCCTCTTGGTGACTTTGTAATATAATGTGGAACAGCATGAAGAAGATGATGGGGTATTGACCTACTTATAAATGTAAAAAAAAAATTGCAGCTGAAAATCTTCACATAAACATGCACATTTCTGGATATCCTTGTCTTATGTTTATTTCACAGGGAGAGAAAAAAAATCACTTTTTTTTAAAGTGATGCCATGTGTTAATTGTGCATCTCAAGACTTGGCCCTATCATGATGCAAGCATCAGGTAGATGACTTTGTGGTCTCAAGTAAGTATTTCATTGTGATCCCCATTTTACTTCCCTGCGTTTTCAGGCTCATCACAGTAAAAGAAAAGACTGAAAATGATTTCTCCAATTTATTACTGCATTTGTCTGGAGGCAGTTTTCTGATTGAAATGACACTAAATCCACTGGGAAGCAAGAACTATGGACCTTATAAATATGCAGCCATCCGTTCTCTGATCAAGCTTTTGACTGTGCTGCTATGACTGTCATAATAAGGAGATGTATAATGGGGAAAGTTTTTAACTCTAAATTCCTATGAGAATTCCTAGCACCCCGCAAAAACTGACATATTTTAGGTACTATGGAATCTGAAAAATGAGTACACATGTTGTTGGCAGTTGCTGTCAACCCACACTGTTACAGTTATCCCCCCCAGAATGTCACAGCCAATATTTAAGAAAGTATTACTGCTGCATATACTTCTGTGAATTATATTAACAAAGATGATTTGGGCTATTGATTTTTTTTTTTTTTTTTGCTGCCTATGGGCTTCTCCTTGTATGCTCCAGCCTACACTTTTCATTTTCTATTTAACAAATAACACCCCCCCCCACACACACACACATATACACATATATGTAGCTGAACAGATAGCTCTATGATAGCTTTAAACCTATATATATAGGCAGGAGGCCTCTTTGGGGAAGCACTGCGGGGCTGGCTGCCTGCCATGCTGCCACTGTACCTTGAGCATGCCCCTGTTGTGTGTGCCCTGGCTAGTGTGCAATCAGCTGTTTGTGCAGGCAGAAGGGACCCTAAGCCACTACATCCTGCTGCTTATGATCCTCCTGGTTCCCCAGGCACACCTGCACTCCTGGTCCAGGACCCTGAGCAACAATGGTGCAGGGAGCAAACCTGGGCTGCCCCACAACCTCTGCTACTGCCTGGAGGGCTACCTGTGGCAGTGTTGCACATCCCAGATCCCTGCTGCTGAGGATGACATCACTGCCAGCACTGACACCTTCCTTGGGGTGTGAAAGGACCGTGCCTGCCCAGCTGCAAGGACACAGGCTGCTTAATAAAGCTTTGAACTGTATCCCGCCTGTCTGTGTGCTGTGGGGAGAGGGGAACCCAGGGCCAGGTGAGTGTGGTTGGGCCAGGCAGGGAGTGGGGGGCAATGGCCAGGGGCAGGGACTGGGAGGGTCCTGTCCCAGTGCAGGACTTAGCACATGTCCAGGTCTGGCGTGGCTTGTGGCTCAGAATGGGCCTCCCCTCCTACTAAGCTGACCGGCTGCATTCCAGTGTCCATAACCCATGGTGTACAGTGGGTCAGAGCCCAGTGAGGCCCCCCCTCCCAGGGAGGAACTGGCACTGCCAGCGGCCAGTAGTGGCATGGCTGGCCATTCCTCATGATGGAGTCTAGGTGTGCCCAGGGCAAGGCAGCCACTGGGCAGTGTTCCCTGAGTTGCCAGTCGATGCAGCAGCCAACGAAGAGGGCAGAGCAGGGCACTGAAGATCTGAGCCCCCCTTCTCTGGTCATGTGTCACCACAGATGTCAGGGAGGGGCGGGGGCTTAGGCAGGCTGCTCCTCCTGGTGGCATTCACAGGGGTGTGGCTTGGCTCCCAGGGTGCCAAAATGTGGGTCAGCTCTTGCATAAAGGCCATGGACTTTTGGGCATGGGATTAAGCAGCAGGAGGGAGCAGGTACTGGCTCTGCTGCCAGAGATAGCCAGAAAGCAGGCATGGGGAGATCTCAGGGCTGGGCAAGGGGTGCAGCAAGCTGCATCCCTTTGCAACATTCACCTGTGGCTAAGCAGCAGCTCTGAAGGGGGACAGGCCAGGCAGAGACAGCCTGTGGCCTGTCCAGGGGGGTGCATGAGACTTGATAGGCTCCTGCATAGAACAACAGTCTTGTCCAGGCTCCTGGTGTTTGTGCCTCAGGGTTCATGACTTCAGGCTTTATAGCCTGCAGGTAAGGGCTGCCACAGAGCAGCCCAGCCCTGGGGGAGGAGAGGCAGGCATCCAGGAGCCTGAGGGCTCGGCTCAGGCTGGGTCCCTAGTGGCTGGGCAGACCCAGCACTAAAGTTAGTGCCAGATTGTATCTACACATGTGTTACTGTGCATTAACTAATCGCAACTAAATTTGATACCTGCATTTGCAGGTATCAAATTTAGGCATCATGGGCTCCTATAGATATGAATGGAGCCTGCTCCAACATACTGGAGAGCCAGTGCATTGGAGCAGACTCAATTAATCCAACAGACTGCTCCAGATTAATCGAGTCTGCTGGAGCATGGAAATTGATGTGCTCTGGCAGCCTTCCGCGTCATGTGTATCAGCATCCCCGTGACTCTCTGAGCTGAAAAATGGCAGCAGGGAGCTTTGAAGTAAAACATGGCATGATCAATGAGCTTTAGTTCCTAGTCCCCGCCACCATTTCTTCAGCATGGGGATGCATAGGGACATTGACACATGCTTTGCACAGGTGCTTTTAATTAGTGCAGCTCGCTAATTAAAGCACCCAGCGCCACTTCCTGAACCACGTGTAAAAATGCCCATATAGACATACACCCATAACGTGCATTTAATTAAGCTAATGAGCATTAACACATCTCGTGTAGACATGCCCTATATATACAATATTTCAGGCACATTGAAATTCCACACATGGGAAACAGCACAGGATGGCAATAGCTGCAAAATAATCTTTTTAGCTTGTGTGCACTGGGTGGACAAGAATTTTTATATTATACATCATTTATACCTCACTGAAGTGATTCCATAGAGTCACAAGGCACAGGGAAGTTAATAAGAAAGAAATATATTTTTTTCATGTGTTTTTATATCTGAAACCTCTGTTGTGGTTTGGTGTAGGTACCACACACTGAGCAGATAGAATTCACTTCTTATTTTAGATACTGATTTCATTTTTATTTATGCTATGTGTTATTTGAATGGATTGGAAAGGCACATACTGAGGACCAGATCCTATTCCACCTATTAGGGTGCACCTACACATGCATTTATTCCAGCCTAGAAATACTGTGCAGTATTTTACTAGGGTTTTTGACTAGGTGTCTACACATGTGAGGATTAGGGAAAAGATGTACTCCCAGCTTCCTGCAGCCCTGCAATGTGCCCCTGCCACCACTGGTGGTAGCTCCTGGCTCTCCCTGGGTGCTGTTGGTTTTGAAATGGTATTTAAAGGTCTGTTTTTTGGGAACTGGCTTATAGGTATAGATATATGTATTAGAAAGATTTAAGATGGGTAGCAGGGGTTAATTGGATTTCTAAGAGCTTGAGTCTAACACACACAAAGCTTGTCATAGCCCTGGAAGCAGAGAGGCTGTCTAGCACAATGAGGCCAATGGATGGACACAGCCTGAGAACTGAGGGGGGCATGCCATAACATGAGATCACAGCCTGAAGGCAGACAGGCTGTCTAACACAACAAGGACACACAGCCTGGGAACCAAGGGAGTACGTACCATACTGTCCCATAACGTAAGATAAGTGACACCAGCTACAAGGCCCCAGAGCAGCAGGTGGGGCTGAGTCCTAATTTTAGGGGAACAGACCAAATTAGAAGGAGGCCTGGAAGGCTACATGGATGTGTAACCACAGAGAGACAGCCAGCTAGATGTAGCCATAGATGAAGAAACATCAGGAGTCATCAAGAGGGAAGGAGAAAACAAAAGCAGAGACTTGAGAGTAACAAAGGGTCCCTCCTTTCTGTCCCTCCCTGTCCCTCCTTCTCTTCCTTGAGAGGGGTCTCCGTCTCTGTTTCCCCTCTGGGAAGGATCCCCAAGGCCACCATGGACAGAGGGCATACCAGCAGCCTGTCTCATGCACCCCACTGCAGGGGGGCTGTGGCCCTCCACATCCCCACCTCGAGACTGCTGACACCTATGAGAAAAAGCCTCAGAGCGGAGCCTGAATGCTGACCAGATGTACTTTGAATCGGATGACAGCCCTAGGATTGGTAGGTATAGAATTGTTTGATTGTTTGTATTGTTGCTTTTTTGTTATCACGCTGTATCAATAAACTCGCATATTATTAACTGGCAGGTGTTGTGGTCGGTCTGAGGGTTGCTCTCACCTGGAACAAAGGTATAGGGGCTGGGTCCAAATCCAGTACCAACAGGTAATAGCCCAGTTGCTGGCAGGGAGCACTGGGGGTGCCTGCTCCTGGGGTATAGACAATGTTCCTCTGCCCTGGCAGCAGGGAGCTCCTGGCCCTGGCTTCCTGGTCAGTGGCACTGGCCTTGGAAAGAGCTGCAAGGGAGAGGCAGAGCCCAGCCCCCTGCCCTAATTCACCAGTGGGCAATTAGCAGGTAGCCCACTGCTAGCTGCCCCACTGGTGGATTGGGACAGGGGGCTGGGACCTACTCCTCCCCTGCAGCTCTTTCTAAGCCCTGTGCTTCAATCACTCAGCTGGGACCTGTCCTTGACCGCAACAGTCCCCAGCCAGCCCTAGAGCATGCAGAGAATTCTGCATGTGCAGCCCAGATCTGGTTGTGGACTGCCTGAAACAAGGCAGTCCCCATCCACCTCCAGGCTGCATGTGCTTCACCACGCAGCCTGTGGTTGGCTTGGAAATGTCCTGGTCAGGGGTAGGTCCCAGCCAGCTCTAGACTGGGCAGGGAACTGTACCCATGCAGGGAGCTCCCCGCCCCTGCTCTGCAATTGTAATTGCAATCATGGAGTGAGGACTGGGGAGCTTCTTTCCCACCCAGCTCTGTGAACATGGAGCTGGGTGGGGAACAAGCTCCCCAGCCTGTCCCCTTCTCCCCCTCCCCCAGCTCTTTGCTTATGGAGATGGGCAGGGAACAAGCTCCCAAGCACCTTCCAGAAGGTTTGAGGAGCCCAATCCTGCACAGAAATCCATGGGGCATGCAGGATTAAGCTTATCAAGCCCTGGGAGTACCAGCCCAGGCCAGGTAGAGAGTGCAGGCAGCTACAAGCCACCTGTGCTTTTGAGTCTTAAAGCAAACAGAGACCTGTCACTAATTAGCAGCAGAAATTGTTACCACATATGTCAGGTTCTCAAACTGTAGACAGTTATGACCTGACAAAGGATGGATATCTGCTTGTTTGGCCTTTATGCTGCCCTAAATACTCTTATGATGGTACAGAGGTGATATCTATTTCCCCCCTCAGTGAAGTCTTCTGTCACCACCCTCTGCCATAATCTGTAATAAAATAAAGACTCAATTTATCAAGCCTAGCATAAAAAAGAAATTTTGCATAAGAGAGATCTAGTCTTAGCAGGATTATTATACCTTGATGTGCCATAGTTTCTGCAAGTTCTGCACGTTTTACAGGTCAAGCTAGATAAGAGGGAAACACTGTTGCCAGTTTCTGCTAATACTGTTAGGATTCCTCTTTCATAAAAAAGTTTCACTGTAATAACTTCAGTTATACTATTAACAACAGTGCAACCTGCAGGAAGGATGGAGAAGGACACTGACCTCTTTGAGGATTGGGTATCAGGGCACGTTCAAGTTCTCTGCTCATTTATTCTAGTGTTGCCCTGAGGATTGAAAAGAAGCCAGATTTTACTTATAAATTTTATGGTGGTGTGTCACTGTTTCATATAGCTTTAATGGCTTTAGAAAAGTTGGCTGTTTTGTGGAATATTTAATTAATCTTTCTTTCCTTATGGTGCCAATAAAGGAGCTCTGGGGTGAGCTCTAACTACTAAAAACTAATGTTGGCAATGAACGCCTGTTTCTTCATGTGTCTTTTGTCCTAGTTAAGAATCAGGAAATTATTGTAATTCCATTAAAAAATAAAGATCTTACAGAAGGTGGCAACATCTCTACTGCCCAATTAACTTCAGCTCAAACTATCTGCTAACCCAACCATATGCAGAGGATGTAGAAGAGCCCTTGAGGAGTAAAAATAACACCTTTGGCTGAAGCATTAAGGGCCCCATAATACAGTGGATTGAGCAAGCAATGCCCTTTATAATTACAGAACAAAGTTTGTGCACTGCACCATTTCTCCACTGGGAGGAGAAATCAGTAACTAAATCAAATATTTTTCTGTAATTTGTTTCTTTACAAAGAATGCACATACAATGTTATATCCATGAATATGTCAGGAGTCAAACAGCAGGAGGCCATTTCCCCCAGTTTTCCAGTTAGCATCTTCCCCAAGAGCTGTCTTTTCTGATAGAACTCCTTTCTCAAGGTGAGACTATGGTATCTATGTCTTGGCTTCTTTGCTGCCTTGCTCCTCAGTTGTTTCTTCTCTTTTCTTCTCTCTTTGGCTTGAATGTAAGGCAGCAACCAAACCCAATGTTTTCAGCAAGTGATTGCTAACCGCAAAGTATAACAATAGAAACAATTTAGTTTGTAACGTACTTTTAAAAACCATAAGAATCATTTGAACCTATTCAAGACCTCCTAATCTGCTCTTTCACTC
>NW_005841894.1:23303-78633 GCF_000455745.1 Alligator sinensis
CTACATGCCTCTTAGGGATCCTGTATTTGAACTGCAGGTTGGAGGTAAGGCATGAGAGGTAAAATCTGCCCTTCTGTCGTTGCCTTTCAAGCCATCTCCTCCCACTTAAAAAAATACCACACAATCATTTTAATATATTCTATTTTCTTTTTTCTAGTTGTTTTCATGCTTTTTCCTTTGTTTTATATTGGATTGTTTTGATCTATACTTGATTTATTCTCTAACCTTAATACTTATATGCCTAATACTTAATTTATTCTCTAGAGTTGAATGTGTCATAGCTAGACTATTCAGAAGACATGTGAGATGCCACTGACAATCAAATTCTTGTTGAAGTCAAAGGGAATTTTTTCATTGACTTCTAGAGAGCCAAGATATTACCCCAGTTGAGAGGTGATTTTTCTGTCTCCTTGCTATAATTTCTGTGTCTTGGCAGAACATAACAAGTGAATAGCAACAAGGAAACCACTTGGCTCAGCTATGAGAATTTTTTTAGGTAATGACTCTTACAATGGAGTTGATTTCTGTATTGTGCTTTTAAGAAAAGCAAATGACTTTATTAGGAGCTTGTGGCTGATTATTTATCAGGCAATCCAACCCATCTAGCAAATAACCAAAAACATAATAGTGGCACAAGTTGAATATGTATTCTAAAGCTTTGCAAAACATGTAAATATTGTAGGAAGCTGGCAAGCACATAAAATAATATAAACGACTGCTTATTGGAAATGTGTTAAACAATAAGATATATATAACATATTTACAATAAGCAGTCTTTTATATTATTTTGTCTTATATAATTTTATAATTTTTATTATTTTGTAAAGAAACTATATATATAGTCATGTATATACAAATAATCTATTTACAAAATAATATAAACAATAAAATTATATGGCAAAATGACATAACTATATCTATACTATAGTATATTATTACTATATATATATATATATATATATATATATAGTAGTCAAACCATATACATATTAGTCAAACCATGTCATTTTTGTCTGTGTTCTGTACTGAAGTTTTAATTTTCCAAAAGCAAAGGAGAGATAATGTAAGTAAGAAAAGACAGCTTCAGGAACAAGCACACATTGAAATGACACTTATTGCCAAATCTCCCTGTCATCACTTATGCAAAACTCCCACTGAAGGAAATCCTACTGTAGAGCTGACTGTGACAGCTCTATATCCCCAGGGGATGTATGAGGAGTTTCTCCTTTCTCATCACCTGAATGGCACAAAAGGAATGAATTGGTCCCAAGTATTCAGCCATTTTTCTTTGTTTTGCCCTGTTTTATTTCTTAGTCTAAACAAGAGTTAGCAGTTTAGCTGCTAGACATAGATATATTAAAACAAATTCCACACTGAATTTCATATATCTAATCTATGTCAAGGATTGTTTATACACTCCTCACAGGCTATCCATAGGATTGCAGAAAATAATTTAATTCATATCACTATGAGAGGAAACTTAGTTTTTGATAAATTCCTGGTCCTTAAACATCAAGCTTAGGATTTCAGTTTTTTCATTAACATAACATTAACATATGTACACTCAGGGACAAATGGTGGCCACCCATAAATGAATATGGGTGAGGAGAAGTTGCACAAGGCATTCTAACCCATGCCATTTTGTAGTTGTCAGTACGGGAGGGAGTCTCAGTTTCTTTGCCTTCTCCAGTGCAAAGGACTCAAGGTAACTTCCTCAGGAGCACAATCCATAGTTCTTCCTCCAAACTGCAGATCTGGTCTCTCTGAACATATAGTCCTACCTGATCTTCTCACTGGGGTATTGTGGCTCTATAGAATACTCTCCTTAAATCTCTCCTTAAAGCTCTCTCCTTAAAACTGTGAACAAATAGTACAATGAAATTCAAGGTGGAGTAGTGAGGATTTTTTCTTCATCAAGTATGTATCATCCTGTATACTCATAGATGAGTATATAGGATACTCTCCTGTATCTCTGTCTACAGTGCCCGAAACCCCTATTTTTCACACCTTATCCTGCAGTGCCAATATTAGTGATTTTTACATTTAGCTATTGGCCCCAGGCAGATGATTATATACCATGGCATAATTTTAATTGGTTTTGTACATCAGCATAAACTACAACAGGATCAGGAATGGACAGATAAACATACATCCCTTGGTAGTTCAATTCAGTAAGTATGATGGCTATTAACACATTTCACTATGTGGTAGGTAAACAATTTGCCTTTAGAGACTGGATCCTCCAGGATGGACAAGTACCAATACTTGTGTAACTTTTACTGATGGAGTTTTCTCTTTTTACTCAGGGATGCATAAGTGCTAAAGTTGTATGAGCAAAAGATAGTAATGTTGAACATTTTCTATTTTAATGCCTGGCTTTGGTTCTATGGATCCTTTTAAAATCTTTCTTTTCTAAGTTGTATAAAATATTCAGTCTTGGAATAAGATCTTATAAGATCTTATTTTAACATATTTTTGCCTGCTTGTAAATGAAGAATTTGGATGAGTTAATCCATCGTAACATGGGCCTTTCAGCTAAATTCCTGGAAGACCCTTAAATGTTAGTGCTGGCAGAATAGTTATAATGATAAACAGCAATATACACAGGACAAGGACTACAAGTGATTCATGATTTCACTTAGTTTAACTTGATTAGTCAAAGGAGAATTTCTTTTTAGCTGAAGAAGCACTTGTTAGTAAAATTAATGGATCCTTTATTTAAATTCAAGTAGATTTTTGTTTTGAGCAGGAGATTACTGGAAAAAATAAAATTTTAGATTAAGTCAGAGGCAGCCAGTGCAAAATTCAGTATGGCTACAGCTGGTTATTGTTTTCAAACCAAAATACTACATTGAAACCATTGTCAGACAAAAATTTTAAATTTCATGATAAAACAATTAAAAAATAAAACAATACTTTGAGTTGGAATTTACATTTTTTTATTTCATTTAAATATCATATACTTTTCTTATTTTGAAAGTGAAATATTTTGTTTTTCCATATTTGTTTGTTTGTTGTTGAAATGGAAGGTTTATTTTCCACCTTTCAAGTGTATCCTAACTAGAAATTGGATTCAATATTATTAACATTTGGCTTTAAGTCTATAAAGCAGGGATCTGCCACTTTTTACAGGGGGGAGAACAACCCAGCTTAAGTCTGAGTTGAGTGGGCACTGGAACCTGGCCACTTCTGTTTCTGGTTCTTGCCACCCAGCTCTCCACTGAATCATAGTACAGGCAGAGCCCCTAACCACTAGGGCTGTGCAAAGCTTCAGTTGCTGATTTGATTCGGCAGAGATTCAGCCTGATTTGGCGGCCAAATCTCCTAACTGAATTGAATCAGGAGACTGTTTAATCTCTCCAAATAGAATTGGAACCTTTTGAATTGATTTGGAAAGATTTGATGATTCGGGCATAGATACAGCTTTAAATGTTTTTTCTACATATCACAAGGTACCAGGTGGCTTGTGAATGCTGTGATGCTGGGGCAGATGGAGCATCACATGGGAGTGCAGGAGGGTCACCAGTGTGCTTGGCAGCGGATCCAGAAGTGGATCAGAAGCACTTCCAGTCCAGTTCCAGGTTCACCACCAAGCACATGGAGGAAATTCAGGAGAAAATTGGATGCTTCAAGAGTAAATTGGATGCTTATCTTGCTGGGATCCTATGACCCCAGCTGACTTCCTGCCCTTTGGGCGGGGGGCTGGATTCGATGATCTTCCAAAGTCCATTCTAGCCCTAATTTCTATGAATCTATGAATCTATGGCTGAATTGCTGATTTTATGAATCAGCATCAAATCTTCAGATTTGGATTTGGCCGAATCGAATTGGGACAGTGAATCAACAAATCAAACTGTCCCTGATTCAGGTCAAATCTGAATCCAAATGGAATCCAGCCCATTTTGCACACCCCTAAGCACCAAATGTTGTTGAAGTCATGGGCTCTAAGCTGCCAGTCCCTGTTTTGGAACAAATGGAACAGAGTGTAACTGGACACTTGCTGGGTTCAATCTCATGGGAATAAAATAAGCAGGAACCAATGGGTCTGGAATCAGGACTTAGGGTAAAGCAATGTCCGAGACATGGTCCTACGTCTGACTCACCTTCCTGCTTAGTTTTGCCTATTTCTTCCAACCAACCCAAATTCAATTCTTCCCTGCTCCCCTTTCAAGACAGGACTCAGCTCTTGCCAAGAGAGGATATGTCTCCTCAAGACACTGTTTCCAGTCTCCTGATGTGCTGCCTCAGTGCCCAATACTTGACAGGACATGTACCCTGAAGTTCAACTTTCTACCCAGAATGAGTTTCCCATTTCTTAATCCTAAATGTAATCATTCACCAAGAATCAGCAATCATCAGCAATCCCCACCTCATCAGCTATGCAGCCAGCCATCAATCTGTTATCCCTACCAGTTGTATTACAAGGAACTTAACCAACATAAAACTGCTGTTCAGCATATACAGTACTCATGATTCCCATAATCCCTACCATGAATGCTTCAAGAACATCTTTACAGACCCTAGCCTCTCCTCCCACCTAAAAAATCCCTAAACAGGAAAAATGGGAGAGAAAAAACCCTAAATAGTTAATATTTTTTTCTTGTAGATTATATTCTTCACCTTTTAGAATTGTGGATATTGGAGGTGTCAAGGCCTGACACTGCTGCTGTATACTTTTTATGCAGAAATATTATAAGACCCACTTGCTTTAGATTTTCTTTGGCAGATTAGAGTGTCCTTTATTGAAGGTGTGCATCCTGCCTCAGCACTGACATTATGTATGACTTTGAGTGTCTCAGTGTCCCTTCTGCAAAAAGTCCATTATAGGAGTCTCTCACTTCCATTGACTGTTTAAAAGATAAGCACATTAAAGAATGTGAGGTTTTTTAGATAGTGTGATGTCCAATGCTATATAAGAAAAATAGAATGTAAACAGATTGTTTTGATGTCTTTTCCACTGAACACTTGAGAGTAAACTTTTCTGTTGTGTACTATTTGTTGATAAAATCCCATTTTCCCTCTACATGAAAATACTTTTGATAACATGGCAGGTTTAAATTTACATGCCACACTGATTCTTACTGCTAGCTGCCACATAGCAGACTTCTAATAAAAATGTTAAAATCACCCCCATCCCAACCTCTCTCACAATTTTCCAATTTAATTTTAATGGAGTAAGTTACCATTTAAATTGCAATGAACCTGCAGAACAGTTCCACCATTCCACAGCTTTGCTTTGAGAAGACAGTGATTTTAAAGCAGGGTAACCCGTGTGCATAAACTATCCTGAATTTAATTAAAACATTTAAGAAATCTATTTTAGGTATCACATTCTGAGGATATTTTTTGCTTAGCTATTTTATGGAAACCCTTATACATTCACTTCTAATGTCAGAGGTCAGTCTGAAGCATTTTATATTTCCAGAGTAACTCTGTATGGCCACTGTTGTACAGAGATATTCATTCATGTCAATAAAGAGTATGTGGTCTGCACCGGATTGTCACAACCTTTACTTGAGCATGACACCCTTGTCACAACCCTTACTTGAGCATGACACCCTTTACTTCCTTGTTTGGACTTAGTTCAATTTTACATCTTAGAATAAGTGAGAAGAGACAAAAGAGGCCATTGACTAAATCTTCCAAGAAAAGAAGCAGAAAGAGGTATGTAAGTTAGGAAGTGTGAGAAGGCCTTGCTCTGCCTCATTGCCTTACTAGCCAGATTCATAGAAGGGTATAGACTGATCCATGAAATGGGCGAAAAAGTCTAACTACCAGATCTAATAAGCTACATAGGCCCCTACAAGTTAGATGATGCAACATCTACCTTCCACATGCCTGGACCCTGAATTGAAAACCAGTACGATTTGTTATATAGTACAGGGAGCCTTAGAAAAGGGATCCAAAAGAGGCAGCTCTGAGCTGGGAGCAAAGATCAGCATGCTTAGCATGAAGCTGCCTAGAGCTAGCAAATTGTTTCGGGCAACAGAGGGGGGAAAATGGGCAAATCCTAAGGCCTGGTCTTCAGACACCTTACTCAGGCCTGCATGCCACAGCTCAGAAGATCATGAGGTCTTCTGGTGATCGTTACCTGTTTCCTTTCTTTTACAGAACTGAAGAGGATTCACTTTTGCCTTTTTCACTTTTGTCCTTGTTCAGAAAAGAATTCAAGATTCAGTGAGCCATTTCTTGCTATAGTAACCCTTTATAGTAAACCTTTATAGTAACCCTTTCTTGCTGTATCTATTTATATTTGAGCCATTTAAAGATAAAGAAAAAAAAGAAGATTGCTTTTTTTATTACAGGTAAATATTTATGTGCTCTATTTAAAATCAAAAAGTACACTAGGCACAAGGGAGCTAATGTTATATGTCACGATACTTTACTTTTTAAAGAGATTGTCATGATATAACAAACAATAACTAGTGTCACTATTGTAATATTTTGATGTTATAACAAGACTGTCACAGGCCCAGAAATGTTCCCATGTTGCTACAATATACTTTCTCTCAAACCTTTGTCAAGGCCCTTTTTTCTTGTCTAGTGCCCGTGAACCTGCCCTAAAGAAAATAAATTTGATCTGTAGGCAACAACATAAACACGTAACATTGACATCAAATACAGTTACTGTCTGAAAATCTCTAATTTGGTACAACTTGTAACAAAGAGAGTGATTTCCAAAGGATCGGTGTCAAGCTTCACTGCTTTTAGAGGTTAAAAATAAAATAATAACAATAAAAAGAATCAGTCATGCTCTTACTCTATAATGCTATAATTCAAATTTTTAAGCCAGGGGTTTGTTGTAGCCTTGATTAATGTTGATACAACTCTTAACTTCTCATCTATTTGCTGCTTTTTTAGAAGACAACTGGAATAGATCTGAGACAACAGGGATAGGAATTATCTGCTATCTGTCCATGAAATACAAATCGTACATGGCAGTCACAGAAGATGAACAGGCCTGAGTGTCCTTCAGAGCATGTCCTGTGTATTGAGAGAAAGGTATATTTTGCCTATTAGCTTGAGTGATTTGTTCTGAGATAGACACAGGAACTTCTGCTACAGGCATAAAAAGAATACCTAGTTGTCCTTACTCATAAGATGATTTTGCCTAAATTAGTTAACCTGGTGGAGCTAATTTTCACATGTTAAATTAGTAATTTACCTACTCGCATGTGATAATGAATGCCATGGATGTTCACTAACATTTGTAATTTCCTGTGTACTTAGTATAATTCTGCTATTATACTACTTCTATAGATAGATAGTATTCTACTAAGCATGTAAATAATTTACTTTTCAAAACTGATTTTTTTCCCTTTACAATCATGCATTCTTTCTGCTGTGGGAGACAATTTTGGGGTGTATTTTTAAAAGATGATTACTTGAGCAATTTTATTTTAAAAGAGCAAAACGCTGAGTTAGCCCACTAAGAAACCATAATTGATCATGCTTGTAATGACTCATTTTCTGGTCCCACTTATATTATTTATTTGCAAATAATATATAAATAAAATGTATTTGGAGACTAGAAAGTTTATATTTTGGTAGTGTACAGTCAGAATTAAAAAGGACAAGTAAATTATTTGTGAAAAATGTGTATTTCCCTAGATATTTACCTTGTTCACAAAATTCTACCACTTTTAAAGTGACATGAAAATTGGCTTGTTTGCCACATTATATATTTCAGAGTTTGAAACCTTGTAATTAGGATCAGGATGCAAAAGCAGGATACAGTATATGGGTGTAAAGAATGCCATACAATTTTATTTTTCACAAAAAACCCCCAAACAATTATGACACGAGCAAGCTAGAAAAAAAAGTGAAGCACAACATGTTCTTGAATGTATAAAAGAACAAGAACACGGAGACTGGAGTAATGAAGTATAAAGAAAAAGAGATGAACAGAGTAAAAGCATTAGATTTCATAAAAGCACATTTTCTCTCTCACAGAAGTGGTAGGCAGGATTGTAAGAGAGCAGGCTGGTACGGGCACAACAGTATGCTATCCCAGTGCAAAGGAAGGTAGGAATTAGAATGCAAAAGACTTGCTTGGCTAAACCATGGGCTCTTCAATAGCTGCAGCTAAAAAAGGAATTAAAAAAATGGAAATATGGACATATCAAATTGGATCAGTATAAGAATCTAGTATAAACATGTGAGTAGGATGACCATGTCTCCGAGTTTGGCCAGGACACTCCAGAATTCTGTAGCCCGGTTGTGGCCAGTTGGTCAAAAGTCCCAGGCCAGAATCCACCAGGGAGGTGGAGTGGCATGGTGTACCAGCCAGGTACCACTGCTCCTGTGCAGGAGCAAGCACATGCCATGTACAGGTGGGGTGGTGCCTGCTTCAGCCCACCCACTTTTTTTTCCGAACAGGAGCAGTGGTGTCTGTTTGGCTGCCTGCCTGGTGCACCAGGCTGCTCTGCTTCCCTACCAGACTCAGGTCTGGGACTTATGACCAACCAGCCAGGACTGAGCTATGGAAATTTGGAGTGCTCTGGGCAAACCAGGATGTATGATCATTGATTACCCTATGTATGAGCACAATCAGAAAGACGAAAACACAAATTAAGTTACAAATAACAAGAGAAAAAAAAGCAACCAAATAACCTTCTCTATAGGCATAAGTAGTAAGAGAAAGGCCAAGAAGTGCATATGTCCCTTACTCAATAGGGAAAAGAAACTAATAATGGATAATGTGGAAATAGCTGAAGTGTTTAAAGTCTTTTTTACTCCACAAAAAGGGTCAACTCTTAGATGCACACTTAACATCATGTACAAGAGAACAGATAATCGGTTTAGAGTAAATTACACATTACTATTACCAGAAAAAAAACCTTGCTTCTTAGCTTACACAAGTAGGATGTTTTCAAATCAGCTGTACCGGATGAAATTAATCTTAGAATACTCAAGCAATTGACTGAAATAATTTAAAAGCCATTGGCTATCACCACCAGGGATCCCGATTTTCTCTGATTTAAACAAATCCCCAAGTTTTGGTTAAAACAAAGTAGCTCCAAAACCACATTTTTCCACGATTTAAATGAAATACCACTATATAGAGAGACATTAAATCATGGGAAAATGTGGATTTTTGGGAAACTTTTTTAAATCCAAAAAATTGTGAGTTTTTTTATCAGAGAAAACCAGGATCCCTGATAATCAGGCAGGCAAGTTAGCAGGGTACCAAATAGACCAGGAGGCACAGACAGGTAGTGTGTTTGCTCATTCTCTCCTGTCTCTTCTGAGTTTATGTGGCTAGTGTGGGCAGGGCTGTCTTCCTGTGAGCCCTGGGGTGACTAAGCCAGGGACCTAAACACCTCCAGCTGGATCAGCCGCAGCTGTGCCTAGACTTCTTGGCCATGTCCAGATGAACATGGCCGTGTGTTACATGGCTCAGCACATACATTTGTGGTGCCACATACCACATTTTCAGCTGTTCTCTACACTGCAAGGTAGCAGCATATGGGGGAGAAGGGGTTTGACCTCAGGAGATCCCGGGGAGAAAAAATTCTGCATTAAAAAAAAGCACACAGGCGCAGACACGCTATCCAGAACCAGAGCCTGGCTGGCCAGAGCCGTGCTAAGGCTGCCTGCCAGGCACTGAGCAACAGGATCACTGCTGCTGCTGCCCCCAGGAAGTCCCCACGACCCCAGCTAGGGCTGTTGGGGCCACCCCAGTGCTGATCCCAGCCTTCCCTACCCAACCCAGGGTAACCTGCCATGTGCCAGAGGGTGGGTGGCACAGACATTTCCTGGGGACTAGTAGAAGTGGCACAAGGTATGTCACTCTTTCTTGTGCCTTGGGAAACAAACACCCATGCTCGTGTTAATATAGCCATTACATCTATCAATTATACTCTATGTCCACAGGTAAAAGACAAGAAGTAATGTGCCTAAACTGCAATACGAGAGGTTTTGGTGGGACATTAGAAAGATTTGCTAATTATGAAGGCCATATATTATGGAGGGGTCAGGAAGAAATTTTAGCTTGTGGTCAGATTGGTACCAACTGTGGGGATTTTGCCTTTCTCTATAGCATGGGCATCACGCTCTGCTGGGGATCTCTCCAATATATATTAATAACCTTTTATTGAAGCAGAACATTGGCTGGCATGGTTCCCCTGTTTTACCTGTGACAGGTTAGGGTATTACGTCTTCCGTTGTGTCAAGGCTGATGGTAGTCTTACAAAGAGTATAGATTATGGATTGTTTGGGATGGTTTGGATAGGGATGATCCTGCCTCAGGCAAGGGGTTAGACTAGATGACCTCTGGAGGTTCCTTACAGCACAACTTTTCTATGATTTCTATGGTAAGTCAGGTAAGCACTGGAACATATTATGTAGAGTGATTCAGGAATATGTCCTTAGAAGGTACTAAGTGCAGCATTTATCTGGGATTGTTTTGAGAGTGATAAATTATCACTGATAATCCTACCTTGAGCAAGAAGTTGGGCTAGATAAGTTCTAGACAACAAAAAACAACTGACCAGAATAGATACTTGTAACTTGCAGGAGTGGGAATAATTTCAATATTTTCTTTTAGATTCTGATAGAATATCTGTTTAACATATTCATTAATGATCTGGATAACAGGATTGGGTGAATACTGAGCAAATTTGTGATGACACCAAGTTGAGTGAAGTTGCAGACTTGGATAAACTGAAAAAAGGGCCAAAATCAGTCAGATGAAATTCAGCAAGGACAAGTGCAAACTCTTGCACTTGGGATGGAATAACTGGATGCACAAATACAGACTTGGAAATTATATGCTAGGCTTCAGTCCGGAAGAGAAGGATCTGGGGTTTAAAGTAGACCAAAAGCTGAATATAAATCCACAGTATGCTCTTGTTGCAAAAAAAACCCCCAAAACAAACCAACCCCCCCACCACCCAAACAAACCCAACAAAAAAACCTAGCATCCTGAGTTGTATTAACAGAAGTGTCCCTTGCAAATCAAGGAAAATGATTCTTTCACTCTATTCAGCACTGGTAAGGTCTTACCTGGGCTAGGGACAGAAGTTACACCTAAACTGGTATACATGATCAGAGACCAGTTCAAATCTGTAATACAATAGAAGTTCAGTGCACATAAACCACTTTCAAAATGTCTGAAACCAGTTGAAAATAAACCTAGATGGATGTAAGATTAATTCATCTTATTGAACTTCTGCCCCAGACCCCCTCCAGATTCAAGTTAATTCATAGTCCCCTGGCATCCCAGGTTGCTTTGCACCTTCCATACAAACTCCCCCTCACAGAGTAGGCAGGCTAACCTTGGCCCAAGCTATCTGCTCCAGCTGAGCAGGGAGGCATGCTCTCATGCCTTCAGTTTCTGCTTGGACCACTGCAGGCAAGTGGCTACATTTCTGGAATCAAAAGTGAATGTCTGTTCATTTTCTTATTATTTCAATCTATGAAAGTCTGTTCACTTTCTTATTGCTTCAATCTTAGACTAACCTGTGAAAATTGAATTGATTCAGCCTCAGGCTTTTTGACTGTCTGTACTTAGCCCTGGAGTATACTGTCTTGTTCATCATTCTTCAAGAAGGATGCGAACACATTGACAAGTGGCCAGCAGAGAGCGACAAAATTTATTAGAGTACGGGAAACATGATTTATGAGGAAAAGCTGAAAGTACTAAGGTTATTTAGTATGGAGAAGAGAAGACTGAGTGAGGTTTGATTACAGTCTTCAAATATCTGAAAGGTGATTATACAGAGAGGATGGAGATAGCCTTTTTTTTGTGGCTGTAGGGAACAGCACTAGGTGCAAAGGCCTCACACTTTAGCAGAGAAAATTTAGATTGGAGATTACGAAGATCTTTCTGACTATGAAAGTGGTCAAGTATTGAAACAGGCTACTTAGAGAAGTCATAGAATCTCCATCCCTGGAAATTTTCAAGAGTGGGTTAGACAGACACTTGGCTGGGATGTTTCAGTCAGGGATGATCCTGCAGAGGGCTGGACTAGATGACTTCCTGAGGTCCCTTTCAGCCTACTTTTCTATGATGATATCAAACTAAACTAAAAAAAAAGTTGCATAACTAAGCTATCTAAGATCTATGTTAAGAAAGCAATACTGTAGCTGCTCTGTTAAACAGGATTAATTACTTTGATTAAAAGGAAAATGAAAACAAAAACATTTACATTTTGGGAACTCAAACTAGAAACTTACATGGCCCCCATAAAAAGGGAGGACTTCATAACATCGTCCTTATGCCCCACCTGCTGCTCCTTAGTACAGCCAGGTGTAAAAATGGGACTGGTTGTAAAAACTGGACTAGGTAAAAATGGTGGCTCAAAGTAAACATTCACTACTTTTGGTGAAAGCCAGTCCCCAGAAGCCAGGATCTTGAAAAGTTTCCTGCTAATAGCAAGAAAACTCTCACAAAGATTGAACAGGTAGTGAGAGAGATGGACAATTATAGACTTGAATTCCTTGAGTTCCTCAGCTTCAGTGAGAGCAGGCTGACACAAAAAGATAAAAAAGCATTTAAAATAAGAGAAGAAATATCTCATCTACTCAGACATTGATGAGAACAAGTAGTCAGAGGATGTAGGATTCATCATGGAAAAGTCAGTCATCAATTCAGAATGGATCAGCCAATATGTCATGTATGTCAATTTCAAATCAGATTTCTAAAGATGTCTATCATGCCATACTTTGCTCCAACTCAGGAACATATCAATGAAGACAATGATAAGTTCTAAAATTGCCTCCAAAGTGTGATTGACAGAATATTAAAACATAATTTACTCCTTGGGATGGGTGACTTTCACACCCAAGGAGGATGTAACAACTGAGGAATGGAAAAAACTAGAGACTGGAAATCCAGGGCATCAGTGGGAGGAGATTGACAAGTTCAGGCAATAAGTACTTCAGGCCAGGGAAAAAACATTTCATATACTCAGGCTGTAATAACAACAAGCATTCAGAGGTAGTAATGCTTATCTTGGCACACTGTAGAAAAGGATGATCTCACCAATAGCAGCCACATGTGAAGATTCACATTACTTTTGGCTATAAGGAAATTCTTTTGCCATTTGATATAACAGAGGATGTCAGAGGCAGTGGATACAAATCCCAGAAAATAGGCTGTAGTCAGGCTCAAAAGATTTTATTTAAACCAAATATTCACACCATGGAATTAACCTAGAACAGTGGTGCTCAACCTTTTGGTCCTGGAGGCCAGATGAACAGTGCCCTGTCTGTCTGTGGGCCAGATCTGGCAAGTGCGTCTGAATTGGTGTCTGCAGCGGGGCACAGCAGGGCCCCATCCAGCTGGGTAGAGGGGAGAAAAGGACCTGCAGGAGAGAGGAGCCATGACCCAGCCCCATTCCACTTGCATGGGAGGGGCATAGATCAGCCCTAAACTGACCACATGGGGGACCATGGCCCAGCCCCAACCCAACTACATGTGATGCAGGGGTGTCGGGCGGACATGGCCCAGTTCTGATCTGGCCTTAAGGCTTCAGAATTTGGCAGCGAGGGGGGGTGATAATAGTAATTGCAACTACTCTCCCACCTCCAAATGTCCTGACCAGTGGAGAGCCTGCAGACCCAGAGGTTGAGCACCCCTGACCTGGAAAAATTCACAAAATGCATTTTTCTATTTTTTTCATTTGAATTAACATTCAAAAGGTATTTGATAATCTGCATGGACATATGTTGTGGAATAACATTCATTCCTATGGCATCCTAGCTGAAGCTCTCAGCATAACCAAGGCTAGACCCAGGAATGCAGTGCTGATGAGAGTAAACAACAGAGGGGTTCAACCTGGACACTATAATTACTAAGGTACATAGCTTGTAAATATAGTTCTCTCTGTATGTCTTAAATATTTGCTAATTTATTTTATCACCATGCTTATGAGGTCGCATTTTCATCCTCATTTTACCTACGTTGAACTGAGGCACAGAATTATTAAGGCCCTAACCCTATGAGATATTCTTGAAAGGAACTACTCTCTTAACCGTTGAGCCTCACAGTATATGTTTGCTGGAGCAGAACCTAAGAGAGTTGCCAATTGCAAGCCAGAACTTCTAAATATCAATCCAGTATTTTATCTATACATCATAACCCAGGTACTAAATAGATAATTTTAGCATGAGACTAAAAAATAAAAAAGGAGGCGGCAAAAATTTGACCCAGATATATGCATAGGAGTAACACCTCTTCTTTTTCCTATGTGTTTCAGAGTCAGAATAAGAATGGTGAAAGCCCTAGGAAGACACATCTTGGTTCAAGCTATTACATTTCCTTTACCAAGTAATTGCTTAAAAGATACCTGATGTACATTTTCTCTTTCTCTTTTAATATATTTTATTAGAGTTAGTTTTATTCTTTAAAAAAATAATTATATTTTCTCTGTTGCTGAAAGATAAGTGTTCTTTTTTCAGAGAATGAACTAAATAAATAGGACTTGATTCTATTCTGGTAACAATTTACAGCTGTGTATTGCCATTTATTTTAATAGGTTACTCCTGATATGCACTGGTATAAAGGCAATAGCAGGAACCATATTAAATAAAACAAGCAATGGCATATCTGAACCCAATATTTAATTAATTTATGGATGACAAAAGATGGACATAATACCTATTTTATCCCCCCTTTTTTAAACCCTACCTACAGAGGCATACTGCATACAGCTATAAACAAGTCTGAACTTCAGATAACCCAAACCATTACATATAGGCTTATGATCTCCTGGCTTAGCCTTGAAGTGTTTTCTAAGCCTGTGGAGATCCTGACCAGATTTTCAAGATCCCATGTTCTGCCAATAGCAAGCTCTAATACTGGATATCTGTAGAGGTGGGACTAGAGCTATTGATCTTGGCCACATACAGGCATTATGCCTCTACTGGCAGAATCACTGCTCTCCCTGTAGAAACTGTGAGTTTACAAAAGCTCATTCAATTTTTCTGGGGGTAGCCATGCCCCCTATGGGGGAGAGATTTTTCAGTTGTCAACCTGGAAGATCATTCCTAAAGAATGGTAACCTGTATGATCCTCTCCCTATCTGGTTCAGGAGGTGAGAGGAGCAGTGGGGCAATGTGATCCATGATTCCTGAGACCAGCGACTATCTGGTTGGGAGGAATGGGCAGTTAGAGGACTGGAGCGGTGTGGCAATGCCTCCCACCAGACTAAGGTCCTTTGTTTAGGGAGTGTGTAAGGGTTTGTCTTACTGCTCCTTCAGCTCTGCTCCCAGTGACTGAGAGCAGAGCAGAGGAGCAGCTGATCCTTGCTCCATGCCTGTCCTCACACCAGTGTCCCCAGTCTGAAAATCAGGTGAAAGGGGTTACCTTGCTGTTCCCTCCAGAGGCAGCATTCAAACCCATGGGTCCAGGACCCAGGGTGGGGAGAGCTTCCTTGGCCCTAATTCCCAGCTTCCATGGCTTTGAAATCAGCACCTGCACTGCCCAGCTAGGCAGTGATTTCAAAGCAGGGGCTGGAAATCAGGGCCAGGAAGCATTCCAGAATGCAATTTAAGTTTTCTACCATTTGAAATTGCAATTTCACTTCACCTGTGTGTTTCAGCCCCATCTTTATGCAAATTTTAATTTATGGCAATCTATAATGTAGAGCTCGTGTGACTTCAAAGCACAAGACATTTATAGAGATTTTTACAGGCAATGACTACACATGTTATTTTCTATCCTTTAGTTCCTGTGTTTCCTAGTTGTGTGTGCATGACAGGTCACATAGTAACCACTCTTCTAAGCTGAAGCATTATTTAGTGGCCACATCAAAATTCTTAAATTCAAATACTAGTTTTTCTAAAATTGCAGTTTAAAATCCCATTTCTACAGCTCACATTATCATTTCCCTAACTTGTTTACAATATTAACATAATCTTATTTCAGTGAAGCTGCTTTAAAGTTTGCATAAGTCTGTGAAAATGTTATTGCTACCCAGAAAAATCATCTTCTAGTAGGTTATTTTATACTAAAACAGATATTAGCTCATGATTCTTCTGTGCTATTTCAGGCTCTCCCTCGAGAGGTTAATAATGGATTTTAAAGTTTCCAATCAAAATACAGAAAACACATTACAAAAGCATTGTGCAAGCAGTTTGAATTTCCAAAAGTATTTGGCAAAATAATCTCTTCTCTGGGGGGATTTATTCTGAATGCAATAAAAATGTTTGTACTGTAGCTAAATAGATTATGTTATATATGTTAAAAGAAAAACTAAAAAAAGAAATCATTAGCCAGATTGTATCCTCTGAAGTCACATTGTATAGTAATGCTTTTGGTGCCCTTGGGTTTATTGCAGATGATATATAGGTACAAATAAGAATTTTTAGCCAACCTTCTGTGGCATCATTTAAGTTGATGGGGTTTATGCCAGGTGCTGATTAGATCCTTGGGTTTCTATCCTTATTCCATTGCAATCAGTAAAAAAAATTCACTGATTTCAATGAGACCCATATTTTACTTTGTCTCATTTTTCATTCCATCCCTAGGTTTCTTAGAAACCTGGGGAAGGTCCTGGAGGAGAGTGGTGTATAGGTTCTTTTTATGCTTATTATACACAGCATAATACCGGCACAGAGGAGAGCTGTTCTTTATGAGATACTTACACCCCTTCTACCAATGTAATTAGATAGTAGGCAACAACCAGAGCCTTCATAACAGCAGGCAGAGTGCTAATATTACAAAGGGTGATATAATCTAGTGTTGGTATAGCCTTTCACCCTGAAGCAAGGGGGAGGTCTAGGTGGGAATAATGGCTGAATCATAACCAGGGTTTTCTCTGATTTAAAAAAAAATCCCCAATTTTCAGTTTAAAAGAAGTAACCTAAAATCCACAATTTTCTATGATTAAAATGAAACACCAATAATATATAGATATGATCCCTGATCATAACTCTGTCATGGTCTGCTTCAAAGCTGGTACAGCTGTGTACTGCTCCTCACAATAGTATTGCCAGTTTTCATTGTATTACCTGCCAGAAGTCATGTGATGTGAGAATCCTAGTTTTCTTAAAAAAGGAAAAAGTACATTTTTAGTGCTTGTGATTTTGGAGGAAAGCTTTGAAAACATGATTCTAAAGGCTCAAAAATAAAGCCTATTTCTATGGTATTTTAAACATTTTAATGAATTTCAAATTATTATCATGCTTTGTCTTGGCATTTGGATTATTATTTTTAAGTGATTGCTCTTGTCAATAATTATTGCCAGTGGTAGTGATATATATGACTATATATATCATCTAGTCCTCTGTTTCCAGTGCTGTTTGTTTCTTTCTCTCCTTTTTGTCATCAAGATCTAAAGAACATGGGGTATTTATTTCTTACAGAGCTTGATAAATATCCAATGAAGTCAACTGATGTTCAAAAGAAGTACACCCTTTTGTTTCTGAATTGCCTTATATTATATTCGGTTGAGTGAGGCACAAAGAATGTGCAGCTCAAAAAGAAATTGATACAAAAATAAAATATTCTGTTTAGAAAGTTACACAGAAATCTCCACACACTACACTTTTGAGGCTAGAGTCTTTAGTACCTTATAGGCATCTAAGTCATCAAGTCTGACTAAGTTACATAAGTGCCTAAGTCAGATCCTATTTCATCCTATTACAGTCCCTGAGAACTCTTAATTCAAAAAGTGGGTGGGAGCTCCTCCTCCTTGCTGCTTTTTTATGGCTAGGATGACACCACATTGTAAAACTACATGCATTAATGGATTTGGAATCACGTGGATGGAATAAGATCATACTTAAGTGTCTAGCAGGTGGAACAGTCTATTTTTTCAAATACTTATTCTAAGTACATCTTAACATACCAAATCCAGGTGAAAGTATTTTCTTTTTTCTATTTGAATATATAGAGTTATACTTTATATTGTATTTTATTTTTGAACATTTGAATTCTCTAGCAGTGGACTTATCAAAGGTCTGTTTTACTAGAAAACAGCATATATGTTTTACTTTGATTAAATATACAGTCAGATAATGGAGTAGTATCTATATATAATTTTTGTAAATTACTTCTGCTAATTTTGTGATTCAATATATGAACATCCATTTTTTAAATAAGTCCAATATCCACACAAGGAATATATTAGCTTCAATACTATGCTTCCATAATAGTAAAATAGTTTAAAATAAAAGCTGATAATTACAGTCTACAAATATACTGTACTCCTTTGACTGTGACTGACCCACATACTCTGACACGTGCTAATTTCACTTAATGAATTCTATGAAAAAAAAGTTTTAATTCCCTGACGCCAAATCAAGACATAAATCCTATAATTTGCATCTTCTTAAACGATTTTTTTAAGTTCCTTCGATAGGATTCACAGCTTATAATTTCATTGTATAGGCAAAAGACTATCTACAGGGAGCCAATTGTAGAATCAGGATTTGGGTTTCTTCACTCTTCTAAATGTGGGTAGCTCCTACAACTCTAAAATTTGGATACTTTTATTATCTCTGGATGTAAATTAAATATAACAGGTGACTCTGGCCCTGTCTACATGAGATGCTGACTGTGCAGTCATTACTGCATAATTATATAGTACTTGTAGAAACAAACACTAAATGACTGTTCAGTAACCTGAGTTACTGTGCAGTAGTGCTGATAAACATCTTTTTTTGTGATGCTACTGAGCAGTAGCGTTGAGTCATAGTTATCGCCATGCAACGCTACTGCATAGTAGTAACGGGAGACTGCACAGTCAGCATCTCATGTAGACATGGCCTCTGAGTAGTTATTAGATAGTTCCTTCAAATTTTCTTTCTGGCAATCTTGTTGAATTTCCCCTATGCTTTTTATACCATCAAATTGTATTGAAAATGCAAATGCTTTGTTCATTTTTTACACTATCATATCACAAATAAATAACTTTAATATAATTTCAGAGGTCATATTTTCAGTAATCTAAAACAAAAATACCCCGCTGTATATCATCTTGAAATATATATGCTTCCAATCAGTTGAGAAGGACTCCCTTGCCTTACAACTTTAAAAGAAGAATATGCAACAGAAACCTATTTTACAAAATACAGTAAGTCAACTATTGAACTGATGAATCCTCAGATGTGGACTGTGTGTTACCTTGGAACTAGATGGAATCTAATTTAATTGCTTTTTTTATCTTTGACATTGAGGAACCTGCCATATAAAAATGTGTTGTATAACAAGCTAGCTCTAGCAAAAAAGATACAATGAATGAATAAGAATTAAAATCCATAAATTAAAATAAATTGAAAAAAAGCCCAAATTAAATTCAAAACAAAAAATGGAGTTACTTTAATGGTAAAATGAAAAGTAAACACAGTAGAACTGAACATTTCATAGCAAACTTTTTCCCCTACTAATTTCCTTAAAATTCTCAAAGGAAAAACATCTGTGACCCAAAGTTTATCAGATGCCCATAAATTGCTTTTCTGTTGTGAAGTTCATAAGTTTCAAAGATATCTTAAAAGGAATGTATGAGGCTGTAGGCTTGCAGCCATTGTAGCTCTTCCTGTAAAATTAAATAAATGAGATTTGATGGTCCTTAGGGCTACTTTGAATGTAAACATGAGAAATTAAACTAATCTACAATACATCATGTCAAAATGAATATTAGCATAAAGCCAAAGGACAAATGCTGCCTGAATGTGAGAGCTATAAGCCTGCTGAAATCCCAACATAGCTATTATTTCTGGGGTTTGTTTTCCTTTTTAAAAAAAATGAAATTATCAGTGATGGTTGCTTTCTGTGGAAGATACTTGAATGTAAAACTTTCATCATAGGTTGAGTTCTACAGGATTTTGCTAGAGGTCAACATGTGATGGACAGACATTAAGCAGAAACACATCTTACACAGCAGTAATAAAACAGAGTGAAGGGAGGGGGGAAAAGACACTGTTTTCTTTTGCAGAAGCTGAGGAGACTACAGCAGTAGATTAGGACACATTTCTGCCTGTCTGCTCAATCAGCACTGGAGGTGAGGTGTCAGTCAATAGCACTTTCAGAATCAAAATGTAACAATTAAATGCAAAGGCAAAACGTGTTACTATGAGTGAGAAATGTACATTGAGAATGCTGGAAATTAAGCAAAATAGCAGATACTTCTAAACCTCACACATTCTTTCATTAATAAATGTATTACTGTGTTAATACAGACAATATAAAGAAAACAAGAGTATGTTGGATCCACAAGTTTCTAATATTTTAGGTTGTTTTCATTATCATCATTGCCCCTTCATTGCCTATGGCACCTTGTTTTGCATTTTTCCCTTCATTTTCTCATGCTTTGTGGCAACATTTAATTATTTCGGCATGTTGATTCTGAGTGCTATTGATTGGCACCCTAGGTTTCTGTACCTGACTGAACAGACATGTTTCTAATCTGCCACTATGGACCCAAGTTTTCTGAAAACTAAGTTTTGGAATAGAGCTCTAAATGTATTGGGCCTCCAGTTTCTGTGGCTAGTTTTCTTTTGGAAAACAGAGGAAAGATTTAATTGAAATAAGAAAGTTAACATTTTATACACCAGAGGTTTTGACTTTAGTTATTAAGATGATTCACTTCACTAGATGCAATGCTTCATTCATTGCAGGTTCACTGTGAATCCAAATGATGAGCATGGGTGGAAAAGTACTGGATGAAATATATTGGAACCATTCCCAACACCAAAGCCTCTTCCCTCGTGGAAATTAGTTTCACATAATTTAATTTACTTCAGACACAGAATATATATTCTTGCACAAAAGCAGCAAAATATGCTTATGAAGCTCGAAGTGATTGACCACTTGAGCATAACCAAAGATATTTAATAATAAAAAATGTGTGTCTATTTCAGTGGGGACTTAGAAAGGGAATCTAAAACATTGAAGCTAACCCAGCCTAAAAAAACAATCATTACTTAAGTGTGACCCCAAACTTTCTAAATGGGAGGTGCTATCCAAGCTGTGTGGATGAAAGAACACTTTTATACTTTTTAAGATGTCAAAATGCTCATGCTTACATAATCTTCCCTGCCAGTGCCTTCAAGATTGCCAAATAATATGATTCTTGTACATACATCCACATACATTTGTCATTCATAATAGCATGCAACTTGGCATTAAAAAAATCAAATTTATAGTTACAACCATCACATTATCCTCAAAATAATGAGAAGGACTGTGCAAAACATGAAATACATTCTGAAACAAGTGGTTCTGGTAGTTGGTTAGGACAGAATCAGAGAACACCAACAAATGATAGTGTATCACGTAAGAAAAAAGGATCCCACTCCAAAAGGCAAACTTTGACTGTGGCCCTGCATACATTTATGCACATAGTTTCATAGTTGGTAGGGTCAGAAGGGACCTGAGCAGATCATCAAGTCCGACCCCCTGCCATGGGCAGGAAAGAATGCTGGGGTCAAGTGACAATGGCAAGGTGTCTATCTAGCCTCCTTTTAAAGACCCCCAGGGTAGGAGCGAGCACCACTTCCCTTAGAAGTTGGTTCCAGATCCTAGCCACCCTGACAGTGAAGTAGTGCCTCCTGATGTCTAGCCTGAATGTACTCTCAGTTAACTTATGGCCGTTATTCCTTGTTATTTCCGGTAGTTCTCGGGGGAACAGGGACTGTCCCATTGCCTGCTGGTCCCCCTTGGCCAGTTTATAGACAGCCACCAGATCCCCTCTCAACCTTCTCTTGTGGAGGCTGAACAGGTTCAGGTCCCATAGCCTCCCCTCATAGGGCCTGTCTTGCTGGCCCCTAATCATGTGAGTCACCCTCCTCTGTACCCTCTCGATGCTGTCCACATCCCTCCTGAAGTGCAGTGCCCAGAACTGGATGCAGTACTCCAACTGCGGCTTGACTAATGTTGCATAGAGGGGGAGGATCACCTCTTTGGACCTCCTCATGATGCATCTATGGATGCATGACAAGGTGTGGTTAGCCTTTCTGACCGTGTCCTCACATTAGCTGCCCATGTTCATCTTGGAATCAATAGCGACTCCGAGATCCTTTTCTGCCTCTGTGCTGACAAGAAGGGAGTTCCCCAGCCTGTAGGTCTGCTGCTGGTTCTTCCTCCCCAGGTGCAGTACCCTGCACTTGTCAGTATTGAAACCCATCCTGTTCTCATCCGTCCACCCCTTTAACATGTCCAGATCTAATTGCAGCCTGTCCTTCTCCTCTAGTGTGCCCACTTTTCCCCACATCTTGCTATCAGTTGCGAATTTGAACAAGGTGCTTTTCACCCCCCCGTCCAAGTCGCTGATGAAGATGTTGAACAGTGTAGGCCCAAGGACCGAGTCCTGGGGACCCCCACTGACCACAACCCTCCAGGTCAAAAACGACCCATCCACCACCACTCTCTGGGTGCAGCCCTCCAGCCAATTAGTGACCCATCTGACCATGTAGGCATCAACATTACAGTCGCCTAATTTTTTAATGAAGATAGGGTTAGAGACAGTGTCGAAGGCCTTCCTAAAGTCCAGAAAGACTATGTCCACTGCAACACCTGCGTCCAAGGATTTTGTGAACTGGTCGTAAAAGGCACCCAGGTTGGTCTGACACAACCTGCCTCTAATGAATCCATGTTGATTTCCCCTAAGCATAATCTCCCCTGCTGGTCCCTTGCAGATGTGCTCCTGGATAATTTTCTCAAAGAGCTTTCCCAGGACTAAGGTAAGACCACATTGGCCCTTTTCCAGTCCTCTGGGGGGGAGTGTCACCCTTTGGGCTTGGAGGATTGTCTCCTTAAGGAATGACCACTCTTCTTGGACTCCCAAATCCCCTCCCTTCCGTGACCTCAGCGGCTCCCTGATTAGTCTCCTTACCTCGTTGAAATCCACCATCCTTAAGTCCAGGACTGCTGACCTTTGACATCCTACGCTGGATGGTGAATTTCAGTAGGCGATGATTGTTATCGCCCAGGTGGCTGAGAACCCTCAGTCCCTTCACTAGGTCATCACCTTTGGCGATGACCAGGTCCAATAATGCATTTCCCTGGGTGGGACTGTGCACCTCCTGGGTTAGGTGGAGGTCCTGTAACTCAGATAGGAACCTATGTGAGTGGTCAGACCTGGCTGACTGCTCTTCCTAGCAGATGTCCGGATAGTTTAGGTCACCCATGATGACCACGTCCCTTGACTTAACTGCCTCTGCGAGCTGACCTGAGAATTCCTGATCCAGCTCTTCTCCCTGGTTGGGTGATCTGTAGTAGCCCCCCACCATTAAGTCCCCTTCCCGCCCCCCGACCCCCTTGTATTCTGACCCAGAGCACCTCAGTCTGCCCTACCTTAGACCCAGCGCTGTTTCCTGAGGATATGTATTGCTCTTTGATGTAGAGCGCCACACCCCCATCATTCCTCCCCATTCTATCCTGCCTATATAGCCTATAGCCCTTGATATTTACCACCCAATCGTGCGTTGGGTCCCACCAAGTTTCAGTGAGCCCCACTGTGTCTGGGTTTGTGTTAGCTAGCAGGAGGGCAAGTTCCTCCTGCTTGTTCCCCATACTATGAGCATTAGTGTAGAGGTATTTAAGGGCTCCTGAGGGTATATGCACTGCCCCCCCCCCCCAATTCCCGGCCTATCCGGGCCTCTGTCTCTTACCTGGGTACTTCTTGTGTTCATCGCCTGTCTTGGCTGGGCTGTTCTTGTGGGTGTCTCCTGGTTTGGTGTTCCATGGCTCCCTCTGTCCTCTTCCTCCCCCTCCCCCAGTGAGCCTAGTTTAAGGCCCACCAGAGTAGATCAGCCAGCCTGAAAGAGAATACACAACACTTACCTTTGGGGGAGAGGTAAAACCCATCCCAGCCGAGCATGTCTCTTGTTCTGAAGTATGGGTCATGCTTAACTTTACAAAATGAGTAGTTCTATTGACATCAATGTGGCTAATAACATATATGAAATGTTACAAATCGTAAAGTATTATGAAATTCCAGTCCCTAATATGCTGGCACTATGAATTCTTTTTTTTCAATTTGCTTAAGTGGGTGCAACCTGCATGCAGCAGCTGCATACCTCACTATTTTGGACTGATAAAGCTATTATATGGCCCCAATTTAAAAGAAGTAATAGCCATCTATAGGCCACCATCCAAATTTAGTTTTGTAGGCCCTTAAATATGAGTTAGGCACCTAAAGTCTCAGAAAGGAGGCTCTGGAAGCTTCCCATGTTTTGGCCCTGTAGCCTAATCTCTAGGGTACTCACTAAGGGGGTAGGCAACTCAGAGCGTCTTAAACTAGGGAGGGTTTGAGCCTACATCTCCTCTTTCTCAGCATAATGCTGTAAACATGAGGCCGCAGGCTAGGTACTGCCAAGATTTCTCATCAGTCCTTCTCTTGCCTCTCTCATACCTTTCTTTTAATATTATATTGGATAATATAGAGAGGCGGGTATCACTTTGAAAGATTACACTCCCTTGAGAGAAAAGGCTTAAGCTACAAGCTGAGATTTATTACTCCTTTCCTGAGTAGTATCAGTATCACTTAGTCACATACCCTATGACATGTTTCCCCCCCGCCCTTCATGGCCCTCTCTTGGGGTATGTGCAGAAGTTACATTTAGATTGACCTAACTAGGGGTAGATCAATGTAAATGCCAATCCAATCTGTGCAGATGTGTACCTGAGTAGGTGAACTAACTTACATTGGGAATGGGTTAGCCCTAGCCAACAAATGTCTGCACAGCTTCAGAGAACAGCCCCAGAAATGGGAAAACCAAATTGCCTGCCCCAAGCCCAGGACTTTGCTTTTCAAAGCCCCCCTCTCCCCAACCATGATTGAGGTTTTTTTATCCCTCCAACCCCCACCCCCACTCTGGGACAGACAGCCCCCCTCTATGGAGACCTACTAACCCCTGCCCCCATGAACCTGTTTACCCCCTCTCCCAATTCTGCCACCTCTCTTTGGACCTTCTAACTCCACCCCCAACCCAATCTGGCCAACCCCTCCCCCACTTGTATTGGTTTCCCCATGTGGCTACTAGCACCAGTGAACATCTCTACATGCTCCTCCCAGTCTACAATCATGTGGCTTACAGTAAGCCATGTGATCATGGACTGAGTGTTCTGAACATTTGTAAGCGCCCTTGAGATCTGGCTTCAAAGGGGTTTGTTGCACTCTGGGCAAAGCCTAATCTATGTTCTAGTGGTTATAGATCTGAATTAGGAAGTGTGCGGGCCGGGAGTGACCCAGGCCCTTTTCCGTGCTACACATGGGCTGTGGCCAGTAGCCCGGGCACGCTGGATCGGAGAGGGAGGGCAACGAGCTGGAATTAGGCACAGACGCTTAACGGTAGATTTAAAGATCGTTTACTTACACCAGAGATGGTAGTGGTGTAGGCTGGAAAACTTGCTTGAGTTGCGGTTACAGAAACAGACAACACGGACGGTCACGTGGAGTTTGCTAGGCTCCACGGAACAGAGCTCCGGATGCTCTGGGTGAGCGCGCCACCAAAATCGGACTCGTAGATACGTCTTATAAATTCTTTCCTCTCGAAGACGGGAAGAGGTGGGCGATGGATCAGGTCGCCAAGCTCCTCTGAATCTCACACAGGGTCTCTAGCCTCTTATACGGCTAACAGGCCAATCGTTAGCCGCCACGTGGGAATAATTTAGAACTAGCCAATAGCGGGGAACAAATTTGCACCGTGCATTTCTCTTGCAACTTGAGCAATGCACCCTGCAAAAGAAGCTGCAAATAGGAGGGAAACTCGTCCCTGCACCGGGGTTCTCCTCTGCAATAGGAAACTCTCCCGTGCAATGAAGTTGCAACCTGGCGGGGATAATTCTGGTGCCGAAGCACACACAAAATCATGCCTTTGGGTCATGACAGGAAGCAGGAGTTAGGAGTGTGTGCCACCTGCATGAGTGCCTTGGCCTAAAACAGGAGGGTCCTTCTGTCTTTCTGCATTAGTAACTCCTGCTGATTAGTAGCTCCTGCTGCATCTGCTGCTGCTTCTCCTTTTGAATAGCTGACTTGGAAAAACAATTATAAGTCCAATTTAAGATTAGTTAAACAGACTAATGTTCTTGAGGAAAGGGAATGTAACTCTGCAATGTCAAATTTGTGTAGAGGGCAGTGTGTTATGTGGCCCATAGTTTGATCAGGATTACCAGTCACATTTTGCAGAACTCCTAATACATCATTTGTTTATCAAGTGACTGCAGTGGCCATGCCTGGTTCAGATCTGATTTAGTGCCTTCTATGTTTTTCATGGGAGGTCAAAACCAGAAAGCTTCATTGTTGGGTCAGAAATTAGATGTTTATTCAGAATGGTAGTTTTGTTCGATGCTTTCCTCCAAGCTGTTGCACTGTCATGTCCTGCGAGGGCTTGTACATGTCTCCACAAAGGTTTCTGGGAGACCAAGTGGTGAGCGGGGAGGTTCTTTAAATATCTATGGATGGGAAGGTCTGAGTTGTCATTCACGTGGAGGACCTTTCTGTAAGTAGCTTAGTTGTAGTGAATGTCTGGAGGAGCAATACTGGCCAGCACTGGTAACCATTGAATTGGTATAGATTTCAAGGTTCTGGAGATAGCATGCATTGCAGAATTTAACTGGACATCCACACATTTGGTATGAGCACTAGCAGCTCAGACAGATGCACAGTACTCAGCTGTTGAGAAGTTTAGTGCCATAGCAGTGGTGTAGAGTACTCCCACAGTGGCACCCCAGCTCATTCTGGTGAGCTTTAACACTGTGTTCACCCAACTCTTAATCTTCACCGCTATTTTTTGAAGATGGTTGTGAAAGGTTAAGGTGAGGTTGTATGTCACCTAGGTAGGATGTAGTTGGATCATGTTGGAATTTTTTTCTGCAAAAACTGACGTTGAGGTGAACATGTGCTTTGTGGTTGTTGAGGTAAAATACTGAGATGATAAACTTCATTGGATTTGGTCACAACCTCCACTTGCAGAAATATTCTACCACTATTGACAGGTCTAACATCAGTGTGTTTTCAATCTCTTTGAAGGTCCTTGCTTGTGTCATTAGTGCCAGGCCATCAGTATATGCAAATTTCCTCTAAGAGGTAGCAGGCATATCACTTATATAAATGTTGAAGAAAGCTGGAACAAGAACACTTCCCTATGGGAGGCTGTTATTTAGAGTCCTTGGTCTGCTCACTTTGTCTCAGACCTTCCCATCATCATCCCAACCAAGCATCTATCAGTTGTCCAGAAATGTCCACAAAAGGTGGAGCAGTCTGAAGCATGGGAGAAGGCAGGACAGTTTTAGCAATAGACCATGCATCCAAACAGTATCATATGCTGTGGAAAGGTCAATGAACACAGCACCAATATTAAGGTTGTGCTGGAAGCTAGCTTCAATGTTCTTGGTGAAGGCAAGCTGGTCACAGCAGCTTTGGCGCGGCATAAAACAGGCTTATTCTCAGGGGGTGGATGCCTTGGCCATTGGGCTAATCATTTGGAGAATGAGCCACTCCAGTGGTTTGTAAGTTGTACAAAACAATGATTTTGGCCTGTAGCTCCCTGTGCCACTGAAAGCCCAGAATACGAGGTTTTTAGCCAGGAAGAAAAAACAAGGATGAGATGTCATGACACTGTAGTCCACTTCCATCATCCCTGCTGGGTACCCTGGAAGGTAGAGTTATGCTGCTAGAGTTATTCATGTGTTTTAACCAGTGACTGTTTAATGTAACAAGCACAAAATCTCCCGGTAACAGAAGCCAGGTGTCTCTCTCAGACTAGTGTCATATACACTAGGGCAAAGAGTCTGGCTGTCTCTTGTTTGCTTTCCTTCTGATTTCATTATTCTTTTATCCAGTAGCCCAGTTTAACCTGGAAGAGTGGAGAATGCTTCCAAATAATTGCTTGAATCTTCCCTTCATTGCTTGAATCTTGTCATACATGTAAGCACATATAGATTCAATCATGCTATAAGCTGACTCCCATTAATAAATAGTATAAAACAGGACTGTCCTGCTTCTGAGTGGCTGATGACCACACACTGTTCAGGATCCCAGGTGCCTTTGCAAGGCAAGGTTCCTGAGGCCCAAGGACAGAGGCAGGAAGAGGAAGCCTATGGAGGGAGCTAGGGGACCCTAGTGGTAGCAGCAACCAGAATAAGTTGGGGAGCAGCACATGGGTCTGAGTTAACTACTCACAGGCTGTATACAGCCCATGGGCCATGAGTTGGACAGTCTGGACAGAAACTTCTATTACTGTACTTTTAAAGCATTTGACTTTAAAAGAAGTCATCTCTGAGAAACTTTAAACAAGCACTTTCACCATTGTGTTGATGAGAAAATAGATGATTTGGGGACATTTCATCAATCCTTTAAAAAAAGCTGGCCATGTCTACACAAGACACGGTGCAGTTGTTACTGTGCAGTCATTCAGTACTTACTTATGCATGCAAGTACTGAATGACTGCTCAGTAACTGGAGTTACTGCACAGTAGCATCACCAAATGGCTTTTAGGTGACACCGACTGTGCAGTAGCTCATCATTACTGTGCAGTAGTGTTGCATCACACTTTATGCCACATGATACTACTGCACAGTAATAGTAAACTACTGCACAGTCAGCATCTCATATAGATGCAGCCTCCGAGGCATGCATTTAAGCCCAAGTGCCAGCAAGTATGGAGTAGGATTATAGGAAAGTAGGGCTGGAATGGACCTTGCAAGATCATCCTTGACTAAATCATCCCAACCAAGTAATGGATTTCCCCAATTCCTCTTTAGGAAATAAAAAGAAAATCCAGTTCTTGGTAGCTTTATTTGCATTGAATATATATTGCTGACTCCTAATTCTACAGGTTGCTTTATTCTGCTAGGTTTTTTTATGCTTTGATTGTATATATGATTACAGATTATTATTACTGCCTTTGTACTGATAAAGAAGCACAGTAATTGTATAGAAAATGCTTTGAGGATAATCACCTTAGCTACTGAAGAAGTAAAATTTTCCCTTGGTTTAGGTAACTGTTTGTTCTGGATTTTCTACCTTGAGTTTATGAATGCTGTTTAAAGGAAGCAAAACTAAACTATCACATTTGTGGTGCAACAGAAGTGATTTGGCAGTAAGAGTTGATTGGACCAACAATGAGAAAGCTGATGGTTCAGTGACCTGACAGATCATAGCAGCTTTGATCTTGTTTTACAACCCTTTTCCTTGATTCTTTTGGACAAACCAACAAGCAGAATTAATGCTGTAGAATTGGGACAAGTAGCTAGATATTGGAGTGGTACCAGAAGAAGAACTTGCAGCTTTTCTTCACAGATCTGCACATTGTGGCTATTGATGATTCTAATTAGACTTGAAAGTCAAATATGAGATGAGGGAATATATGGTGGGATTTAGAATTCTGGGCCTAGATAAATCAGACAATATTATTTTAAATGAAAGAGTAAGAATAGGTTGTTCAGACAACCAATGCACTGATTTGGGCTATTTAGTTTCTTGTATGTAAATGTAGAGAGCACTTTCCTCCTGTTTCTTTTCTTCTTTTTTATTTTTTATTTTCTGTTTTCTCCCCTATCACTCCAAGTACAAAGATTCTTGTGAGTCCATATTACCTTATAAATACAGGATGCTAGATAGGGAAAACATAGCCACCAAATGTGACCCGTGAAGTTACATGAGCGGGAAGGCTGCTCCCATGTGCTGTAATTATAGTCCACTGGAGCAGACTCGATTAATCTCCAGCAGACTACTGGAGCATTGTAGTTACCATGCTTCAGCCAGCCTCCGCATCCTGTGTATCAGTGTTCCCATGCTGCAAAATGGTAGTGGGGGGTGCTTTAACTAAAGTTCATTCAACAAGCCGCTCTAATTAAAGTGTCCATCTTGGAGCCGCTCTAATTAATGCACCTCCTTCCCCCACATACACCTCTGAAGCATGTGTAAAAACACCCATGGTTTTTAAGTGATGCTTAACTTGTGTTAGCTTATTTTAATGTTCAATAGCTAAATTGTATTTTTTAGTGATGCTTTAATGTGCATTAAAATAGGCTAAAGATCATTAAACCACATGTGTAGATACGCCCAGAAGCAGGTATATGGCTGTTCCTGAGAACCTAAGCCATTGTTTTATATATCTTAGTAAGGGAGTTCCAGCTAATCTAATCCTGGCCCACTGCTGCCTAGCCAAAAGGTTACATACACGTGTAGTATTGTTACTAAAAAGCATCACTTCAGATATTTTAGAACTATCCCATATATTGTGATCATTTGGGAACAGCTATTTTGGCAAGAAAAGCCCTGATAGCCTTTTGCTTTGTCTCTGCTGAGTATGTATATATAGAATAATAGAAAATTTGGGTTGGAAGGGAGCTCAGGAGGTCATCTAGTCCACCCTTCTGCTCAAAGTAGGACCATCCCCAACCAGATCATCCTAGCCAGGCTTTGTTTAGCCAGGTCTTAAAAATCTCCAAGGCAGGGAATTCTACAATCTTTCTGGATAGCCTGTTCCAGTACTTTACCACCCTCCTGATTAGTTTTTCCTGATATCTAACCTAACTTCCCTTGCTGCAATTTGCTCCTTATTGTCACCAGCCACCACTAAGAACAATCTAGATCCATTCTCTTTGTAACCACACTTCAAGTACGTGAAGGCTGCTATTAAATCCCACCCTTAGCTTTCTCTTTTCTAGGCTGAAATAACCCTATATCCCTCAGCCTCTCCTCATAAATCATGTACCCCAGCCACTGAACAATTTTCATTGCCCTTCATAGGACTCTCCAATTTGTCTACATCCTTTCTTTAGTTCAGGGCCATAAACTGGACACAATACTTCAGATGTTCCCTCACTGGTGCTGATAAGAGGGGAATAATTACTTCCCTCAGTCTTCTGGCAATGCTCCTAATAATGCAGCCCAGTATGCTGTTATCCTTGTTGATAACAAGGATACACTGTTAGCCCACATTCAACTTATTTTACACTGTAATCCCCAAGTCCTTTTCTGTACAAATGCTGTTTAGCTAGTTAGTTCCCAACCTGTTCTGGTTCATGGGATTGTTCTGTCCTAAGTCCAAGACTTTGAACTTGTCCTTATTGAACCTCATGAGATTTTATATGGTCCAATCCTCTAATTTGTCAAGGTCTCTCTGAATCCTAGCCCCACCATCCAGTGTACACACTACTTCCCCTATCTTGATGTTATCTGCACCCAAAGGAAAGGAGGGGTCATCACCAGGGAGGATTATACCTCCTTTGCTCGAGATTGTAGGGGCGCTGTTAGCAAGGCTAAGGTGGAGATGGAACTGGGACTCTAACAACCCAGATCAAGGATAACAAGAAATCCTTTTTTTAAATACGTAGGGGGTAAAAAGAAGGTACTGGGTAACATGGGACCTCTGCAGGACATGCTAGGAAATCTGTTGGTCACACCAGATAACAAAGCTAATCTCTTTAAGAATTTCTTTGCCTCCATTTTTCTGAGCAGGGACCAGGTCATCCCGCCCCCCCACCGGGATCCCTGACGGTCCCAGAGGAGGCACAGCCAGGCCCAGAGTCAGTAAGGACTTAGTCAGGGAACTTCTGGTGGGACTAGACATGTTAAAATCATCAGGTCCTGATGATTTCCACCCCAGAGTGCTGAGGGAATTGGCAGAGGTCATTGCAGGACCCCTGGCACAGCTTTACGGGCACTCGTGGTGCTCTGGCAAGGTGCCAGGAGGACTGGAAAAGGGCCAATGTGGTTCCCATTTTCAAAAAAGGGAATAAGGAGGACTCAGGAAACTATAGGTCCATTAGTCTTAACTTGGTCCAGGGGAGGCTTTTTGAGAAAAATTATCCAGGTGCACATCTGCGAAGGACCAGCAGGGGAGATTATATGCTTAGGGGCAACCAACATGTGTTCATTAGAGGCAGGGGCTGTCAGACAAACCCGGTGGGCTTCTACGCCCAGGGCACAAAAACCTTAGGTTCATTAGAGGCAGGTCCTGTCAGACAAACCTGGTGGCCTTCTACGACCAGGTCACAAAATCCTTAGATGCAGGTGACATGGTGGACGTAGTCTTTCTGGACTTTAGGAAGGCCTTCGACACCGTCTCTCACCCCATTCTCATTAAAAATTAGGTGACTGTGGTGTTGATGCATACACGGTCAGGTGGGTCGCTGATTGGCTAGAGGGCCATACCCACAGAGTGGTGGTGGATGGGTCATTTTTGACCTGAAGGGATGTGGACAGTGGGGTTCCCCAGGGCTCAGTCCTTGGGCCGGCACTGTTCAACATCTCCATCAGCGACTTGGATGAGGGGGTGCAAAGCACGTTGTTCAAATATGCAGCTGATAGCAAGATGTGAGGAAAAGTGGGCACACTAGAGGAGAAGGACAGGCTGCAATTAGATCTGGACAGGTTACAGAGGTGGGTAGATGAGAACAGGATGGGTTTCAATACTAACAAGTGCAGGGTACTGCATCTGGGGAGGAAGAACCAGCAGCAGACCTATAGGCTGGGGAACTCCCTTCTCGTCAGCACAGAGGCAGAAAAGAATGTCTTCTGTATGAGTAGTTTTGGATATAAATTCTCTGTAATGGATTTTCTTTTCCTGAAACCAAAAATATTAGGAGGTATATTTTATGAATTTTATCTTGATTTCTTTTATTTGCCTTAATTATAGAGAGCATGTATAATACTGGCAATAACATGGATTGGTGAATAGAGCAATGATTATACTATTTTAGTTCTTTTGTCCTTAACTTGTTTTGTCAGAAAAAAAACATAATTTTTATGTCCCTTTTTTTGTTCTATGAGATTAACCCACTCTTTTGTTAGTAGTAGTGCATTTTATTGATTGGAGGGGGGGTTTTCTCCCCTCCACATGTACTAGAAAAAGCTCTTTCATCATGTTCTTTTCCTTGGGGCTGCACATTATCCTGCAGGTTATATGAGTTTACTGTGAATTCTGACTGAGTATTGATTTCATTGTTATATAAAAGTATAGCTAGGTGCAAACTACAGGAATCTGCAAAAACACACATGCTTTTTAAGTTATATTTTGTCTTGATGTGGTCTAGTTAAAAAAAAGAACAAAAAAAGAAAAAAAGGAGGACACTAGAATTAACTTGTGGTAGTTCATATTACTAGCAAGCATAGACTGACTGAAAATAAGACTTAACAGAATCTTTATATATATATATAGAGAGAGAGAGAGAGAGAAAATGTTCCTCAAAATACTGAAAAAATAGAAAGAATAGAACAAAATACAAAATATACTTAAAGGTAAAAAGAAAAGCAAATCATACTTCCTGAATCAAACATTCTGAAATCACTTTTGAAAAGCGTGATGGATACTAGAAGGACTAGTACTATATAGATGGGACTGAAGGAAAACATCAGATCAAAGTATTATCTATTAACCACTATATATTGTACTTTCTATATCAGCAATCCATGGGGGATTCTGTTGGACTAGGGACAGAATTACACATAAATCAGTTTAAGTGATCAAAAACTGTTCAAAACCTGTTTTAAACCTGTAACAGAACATCTGTTCAGTGCACAGCTGAAACTGGTTTAAGATAAACCTGGTTGAATCTACTATCAGACTTAACTGATTTGGATCAAACCAGTTTATGAACCTTCTGTGCCAGACCCCTCCCTGGTTCAAATTAAATCATAGTCCCCCAGCATACTTTCCAGCCCTGGGCTGGACTGTCTGCTCCATATTCCAGGGCTGGCCTTGGCCCTCTGCTCCCTAGCTGGAACAGTGAGTGCTGGCTGACATAGGGGCAAGCCCAGCTGGGGATGCAGTCCAGTCTACAGGGGGGAGGGGTCTTCTACCACCTCCCTAGCAAATCCTAGCTGGGATCTGGGGTTAGGGATGGGGGTTAAACACCCCTTCCCCCACTGAAATTTATGGCTGGCTGTGACCATGGACTACAAATCCCAGAGGGACCTGGAATCAGGAAAAATAAGTAATGAGCAATCCTTCAGAGTCCTGCTGCTGTAATTCTGGACTGCAAATCCCAGAGACCTCAGGGGCAGCAGGAAGAGGAAGTGAATACACAGCCACTGTGTACGGGGAAAATGGCAACAGTGTATGTGTGCGTGTGTATATATATATATAATATAACAATGTATCTTCCAAAAAAACCCCCAAAAAACAAAACAAAAAAAAACAGATTGTGGTGCTTCAGTCACTGATATTAGTTGGAAGGAAACAGAAATGTAGTATTCCAGGACCCATGCACAAGTGTGGATGTGTCCATAGCAATAGCAACAACAAAAGAGTAACTGCAAAGCAACAACAGAATTTGGGGAAAATTTAAGGATCTAACTAAAGAATATGTCCTTTGTTGCCCTATTTTATTTTTCTCTGATATGAGTTCTATTTCTTACCTTGTGACCTTATTATCATAAAGTTGAAACAAAAATCAGTTTCTCTGTTATGTGTTTAGAAATGAGAATCAGTTACTGTTTAGACAAATGAGCAAGTTGCAGTGGGTACTTGCAGACATTATGCTTAAATTGACCTAGCTAGGGTTAGGATGATCTAAGTGCTAATCTGTACAGACATTTGTGGAGGTTAGATCAGGCAAATAAATGGATAGCCCTTAAGTTCACCTAAAGAAGTAAACTAAGATAGATAAATATGGCAGGACCTGGGGGAAAGGGGATCCCTCTGCCCATCCCAGTCCATACTGCCATTCCACCCTACTCAGAGTCATCCCAGTCCCAATTACCTGCAATGTTTTGTTGGGAAATGAGTTAATATGGGAGCTGTCTTACTGCTGCTTGAAGCAGAAGAGAGGAAGGACTCCTAAGTCTGGGTTTCACCACCTAGCAGGGCTCTCAGTTGTGTATGGTGTTCTGGGTTTCCTGGTTAGGCCATTACATTACCAGCTTCCTTCTTCTATGTCATCATGCAGTCCAGTTCCTCAGCCTCTGCCTCTTGGTCCAGGGCTCTGGGGTATTCCAGGGTTTCCACCCCTCTGGGGTTAGGGCCTAAGACCTTGGGCCTTGCAGCCCCCTTACTTATTTCTTACACCACCCCTGCAGCCATTGGGCTTTTGCCTGTGGCTCCACGCTTCCACCTGGGACATAGGCTAGACAGGATGCAGGGACACCATGTCCTGTGCCCTCCACATCTATCCTTACACCCTCTACTGTTTCACCAGCAGTCCATCAAACAAGAAAAGGGAAAAATAATCCCCAACTTAAAGGTCTGCCCTGCCTCAGGATGATGGATACAGTTCAAATGTAGGGTTTGTCTCCATGGGCCCACTGTTTAATAAACCAGGAACAAAAGGAAGAAATATAATGAAAATTTTCCCCATCCTGGGTCTACTTACAATGCCCATATAGGCTTTCTGTCTCTCAGACAGGAACAGTTTAGCCTTCTCAACAGTTATGGCTCTACTGCCTCTCTCCCTCTGTTGGTCTACCTTTTATCTGGCCCAGCCATTCCCACTTCTGGTCTTGTTGTCTACTTTGCTGAACCTGGCCCTTGCCAGCCCCAAAACATCCTTGTTTTAAAGGGGCCAGGACACTTTCCCAGCCTTTCTCCTTCATTCTTTGTAGCAGGGACAGCTCTGTGTTACAATCAGGAACAGGCTAGCCCATTCCACTGAATATCTGTGCATATTTGGAGTGCAGCCCCTAGCTTTTCACCCCAGCCCTAAGGATGAACTTGTCATTTCTCCACTCCCTGACTGGGCTATTTTTATCTCCCCAACCCCTTCTCCTCCAGATGGACAAATCCCCCAAGATTCCACCAATGCTCCTTTAGACTTGCCAGCTCTCCCACAGACCTGTTAGTCACCCCCCAATCCTGCCCATGCCCTCCCCCAACCCCAATTTACTTGCATCAGGTTCCAGGTATGGCTCCCAGTACTAGTGAATGTGTGCACAAACTGAGACCAATCTATGATTATGTGGCTTAAATTTGTTGCCCTGGGGGGGTCAGACCAAGTCTCAGGATTTCAATATTGCACTGTTAGACAGGAGGGTGTGACACAATTGCACATATACAAAATACACACAAATCAATTAGGTGCATACACACACATGCTACCAGCTCAGGCACATACACATCCAAACCAGCCTAGGCACATGCATACCTATCACCAATTCAAGCACATACACTATACACCCCAAAAGTTAGACACAGATTACTAATTCATTTTTCATGCACACAGTGCCATATATATACATACATACATACACACACACACACAGTCACTAGCAACTCAGATACACACACACGTTTACAATAACCAGTCTAGGTTCATGCACACTTATCACCAGTTTAAGCCCATGCATGCTACACACACCACATTTAGACAGAATCAGTAACCAGCTACCAACACCTGCACATCCAATACACATACATGGATTACTAATTCATATACCACACACACACACTGATATCTATATATGTATATATGTGTGTGTGTATATATATATGTGTGTGTGTATTCACTAATTCACACACATACCACCCACCTACACATACACACAGTGAGTTCCTAAGTTGGGTGTTGTGATGTGTATGTATGCATGTACTTGGTATATTTGGGATACCTGGGAAAAGGTTAAGGTAAGAAAGTAGAAGTGTAGGGAGTTAAAGTCACCGGAAATAAAAGTCACCGGGTCCAGGATTAGAACCGGTAGAGTAGAGGGTCCTGGGCTGAAGAACTGAGACTCAGGGGTAACTTTAGGTTAATTGATCTTAATTAGTCAAAAGACAATGCCCAAAGCCTGCAGAACAGGGAAGCACACCGGCACAGAGGCTGGGTCTGGAGCCAGAGCTATGGGGAAACTGGAAAGGTAGATGGGGACAGGGGAAAATGGGACTAAGGGAAAGTGTGGGTGTTAAAGAGGGGCTCTGGGTGTGGGGAGCCAGAGGATGGCACCGGGGCAGCTAGAGAAGTAGTAGGTGCTGGAAGCTGGAGCAAGCCGTAGGAGCTGGGAAGCTGCAAGGGGTGGGGGGGGGGGGGGGCATGAAACAAAAGTCACAGGAAAAAGGCAGTAGGAGCATGGGAAACAGAGGGACAGCAAAAAATCACAGGAAAGGCGTCAGAAGAAACTGAGAGGCAGCAGGGGCAATGAGAAAGGCAGCAGAAAGTCACAGGGAAAAGGCAGTAGGAATTGAGAGGAGATCAGGGAAGTAGTGGAGAGGGATGGGGGGCTGGAATTGAGAGAGAGAGAGAATGAGGCTGGAATTTTAAATAAGGAAGGGACCGGGATTCAGTAAAACATGATGCAACTTGGGGTTGCAAATGACAGTGGTTTTATTGAACAGGGGAGATGGTGACACAATGCCAAATTGGTTCCCTTGCACCACCCCTCTCCCCCCACACACAATGGCAGCAGGGGTTAGAGAGACTTGGTGCAGGGGCTGAAGTCCACAAGGAGAGAGAGAGACAGAGAGAGAAAGAGAGTCCAAATTGTAGGAGGAGGTGTACAGTTAATATCTACCTATCCAGGCTGGAAGGGGTCCTTGTCCAGTAGGTGTTGTCCAGAGGGAGGTCACCAGCAGGGCCTCTGGGTGGATAGGTGGTGTGGCATGGTGCTGGTCCAGATGGAAATGGCGTTTCCACTGGGTCTGTCTTCACTGCCCCTTTTTATAGGGGCAGACCTTGTGTGACCCTAGTGACAGGAGGCATGCCCAGGCAAGGATCAGCCCCTGGTGTACTGAGCATGTGTGTTTCATGCAGGGATGTGCACTTTCGGGTGTCTGTAATGGTGAAAGTTGCTGGTTTTGCAGGGTCCTTTGTCTTTCAAATGCTGGTCTTGTCTCTGTTCCTGGGTGAGGTCTGTGGTTCCCGGGTGAATCAATGCGAGGTGATGGCCCAGTCATTACAGGCCATTCAGTAGAGGCCTGCTACCATTGTATTTCAATCATTTCCAATCACACTCATTCATCGGGGAACCAATTTACATGGGAGGGGTACGTGACTCATACAGTTGCAATATGGGATGCCCAGGCAGAGGACAGAAGATGGAGGCTTGACATAAAAAAATGGAAACTTGACATGACTTTGGTTCACTTACAAACACAGGCCTAAACCATACAGTATCCATATGAAACCATAAAAATCAGAATGAAAATGATGATAATACAATATACAACAGTTAATTCAATACAAACCTAATAATAATAGAATATACAACAGTGGATAACCAAAACCAAAAACTTGCTACCAAAATAAAAATGTTTAAAGATTATCCTACATCTTAGCTTACTTATACATGTCTATAGGGAAAAGAGAGGGAGAGAAAAAGTCAGAAATGATTGGGGAAGGGGAGGGAATGCATTTTAAAATAAATAAATAAATAAATAAATAAAAGAAAATGGGAGTTTTGCTGCAAATTAAGCTGTATATTGGTAGATCAGGTACTGTGAAGGCATGCATGTACCCAGTGAGGTAAAGGTAGGCTGGGGTGAGATACAACTGCTTGGCCGTAACTATTTGTGTCCATTCTTGCCCTATGGTAAGTGGAAGCTACATTGGGGTAACCCTGTTTCATGGAAAGGTAAATTGCTATGGTTTAGCTTATACTTGATATGAGATAAGAACAGTCATACAGACTGTGGAGTAGCTGATGGGTGATCTGTCTCTATCGCCTTTTAATCCACTGTAATTTGATAACTTGTCCATATACTGTGATAATGTTTCTGATCATGTTTTAAAGATTAAAATCCAAAACTTTATTTTTATATTATTTTTATCCATTCAGTCATTTCATTTTCTGTTAATTTATTTATTGTTTTCAGAGTAATACTTTATCAATTCCTGAATGTAATTCTTCTCCCACTGAAGTAATAGCAGTTGGATCAGGCCTTAAGGAACAAAAATATCAAACAAACAAAACAATATTCTAGAAAGTACACCAAAACTATATTTTTTCATGTAGTTCAGCTGCATGTTTTCATTAATCTACAGTTATTCTTCACTGGTGTTTTATCAGGACCTCAGACTGTTGACTCCCATCATCCTCTGGATTTAAACAGAACACACCACTAACATAAATGAATACTATTTACATCAATAGGTAAACTCTAAATATCACAAAACATGGAAAAGAGAAAAAGTAAAAATCAATTTTTTTTTCTGTAGGTTAAAAGACACATTTGCTAAATATAATTTCACAATGTCTTAGTACACAGAGAATTTAATGAGCACCATCTAGAGGATGCCGCTATATTTCATTTAGCAATCAAGTAGAAGTTTGAATGTTCAATCAAACCTGATTAGAATGTTACAAAAGTTGTCTAGTCTTTCAGTAATGTGGATCACACTAGCTATGAATAAAGTCATGAATAAAGTCACAAAGGAATAACTTATTTTAAAAAGCTACACATTACACTTCCAGATTTATTAAGTGCACATACTTATAATACAAATACTATAAATATACCTTAAGAAAATTACATTTAACCAAGCTGAATTTATGAGTCTATTTACAGAGATATTTATGCACACCTAATATAAATAAAACATAATAATTTATCAGGATCACTAAAAATGAAAGCAAGATTTAGAACCAAGCACATATATAATAATTAATTTAAACGACTTCATGGAAAGAGTATTTGGTTTAATAAGAAGATGGCTTTCGTGCCACTTAATGTTTCTGTGATGCATAAGGTTACTTACTCTTTCTTAGAGTTAAATCTTTAAATTTATAATATTTCAATATAGTATTAAGTATTAACAATGTTATCTTCTTTAAGGAAATGGAATAAATTAGACGTAATTTATTATTTTGCTGAAGTCTTTTACATCTGCTCCTCTCTAATTACTACTTTTTCCTGTAAATGGTAGTGAAGCTGAAGGTGGATGAGGATAACTTTTGGACTTTAGTACTCTCTTATCAGAAATCTTAGTATCTATAGCTCACACTTCCATATAATTGTGATGTAGTCAACTAATAGTCAACCCAAACTGATAACTGTCCTTTTAGGATATCACAGACTGTTGTCATTCTGACAGCATTTTTCATATTATTTTGATTGTTGTACATTGGAATTGAACAAAGCACATACAGGGCTCAGGAATAAGTGAAGAATATAGGTTACATTGCACTATCCTACTAAAGATGTATTTCCCATTTGTGTGACACCAGTACATACACAGCATACTAATGGAATCAGCCTGGCTGGCAGTGTATAAGGTGGCATTATTATTATTACTGTTGCTGTTGCTGTTGGTGTTCATGTTGATGTTGTTTTGTCATTGATGGCTGTATGTAGACAAAACAAGAGGCATATGTGCATGACACTTTAAAGTATGCTATATGCTTTTGCACTGCTTTAATGCTGTCAGTGTTTGCACACCTCGGCAGCATATTGTGCATTAATTCCAGCTGCTGTAGGAAATTCAGTGGCATAATGTGCCTTAAAAGACTTGCGATGCAGCAAACTAAAATTTCTTCTGGAGTTTTAGTTTGCTGCCTTCACAGCTGTGAAGAGAAACACCAGGCTCCATGAAGCTTCATGGTTCTTCAGGAAGCCCTGCAGGCAGCCTGGCAGCAGCCCGGGCAAGCATGCTCCACCCAAGAAAAACAACGAGCCCGATCTTTTGTTTTGCCCCCCCTGGAGCCCGCCTGCCTGCCTGAGCTGCACGGGGGCCCGGTGCTTCCTTCAGGTACACCTGGGACCGCCTGAGCTGGATGCCTGCAGGCAGGTGCCACCTCTGGGGGAGGGAGAGAGGGGTGGGCATCACTGCTGCAGAGTGAAACACCAACCCACAGCCCAGGGACTGTTCTGCCCACCGGCAACTTACCCTCCCCACCCCGCTGAAGAGGCAGGTAAGTCAGCAGGGTGTGTGCGTGACATGGGGGGTTTAATCAGCCCTAAATTAAAGCAGTGTTTTTTAAAACCCCAAGCTTCAATTTAGGGGCCCTGTTTTTTCTACATTTCTACAGTGTCTGGGTTGTGCATCTGGAAAGGCTGGCAAGTAGAAGACAGCACTTGTCCCCCTCCCCTCTGATCTAACCCATGGGTAAAATCCATTAGGTGCCAGTTGATGCTGATACTTTGCAATCATAACTCTTCTGGGTATATCAACTCATTGTAACAGAGGCACAGGTACAACTTGAAGTGGATTCTCACATTGAATGGGAATCCAGGGTTCTCTGGTGCACTGTCAAAGCAGATGGCCTCTATCCAGCTGTTGAGATGCTCCCAGGGGACCATGCCCAGCAGCAAAAGCACAGCATATTGGTTGGGGCTCCCCCAGGAGAATAAGAAAAGCTCATCCCTCCAGGCCTGGATGACTCTTATCAGGAAATGTTGGAAGTGTAGACCTGGGTCATCAGGCATGCAGGCCTGAAATTCCTCTCTTGAAGGGGAAGCACAGGGATGGGTAGTGGTATAAGAACGAACCTCACTGTTCCAGATGAATCTCACTCCAGCAATATTGGAACCTAGGTGCTGCTCCCAGAAGGACCCAGTGCTGAAACATCTCTTCAACAATGGAAGGATCAGAAATCAAAAATCAGAAATCAAATAAAGGATGGCATAAGGGAGCGTTGTGAGATGCCCTACCAGCATTTCTTAGTGTGGTCAATCCCTGCCTCCACCCAGGGAATCAGAGTCTCCAGACTGTGGTTCAGGAGTGAAGCAATTGTCTGCTGCCATGCCTGCAGAGAAACCCAGGCCCTTCTTCTCTAGGAACCCTTCTATGTCCCACTGCAGGTGCTGCCTACCTGCAGCACAGCCAGGACCCATAGTCCCTGGTATGCAAGGTGGAGAGCAGCTGCACAGCTGCAAGCCCCAGGCAGGAGAAGAATCCAGACAAGGGACACACCATAGCTCCTTCAGTGTGTCTGCACAAGTGTCCAATGTTTTTTTTCAAATCACTTACCATTACCCTAGCTCTGATTCCTTGAGTCAATGATAAAGCTTCCATTTGCCTCAAAAGTAGAAAAATTGGTTCAACTATTTGAACTAACCTGTGACAATCTAGGAAACATGACCACACAATTTATAATTTCTGTCCGAGATCATGAGCTACATATGTACAGTGCTGCCAACTCCATTTTGCATTCCAGTCTCTTACTGTCTATGTTGTTTTGCACTTCCATCTTACACAAATATTCCAAAGGTGGCTTGTTTTTGGCTAACAATAGAAAACAGTGATTATTTGTCCAGTGTAGGTAAATTGAACAATATTTTTATGTTTGGAGTTTTTCGTTTGTTTTGTTCGTGCCCTGAATATATACCCTATGGTACACCGTAGGATACCATACGATGGTATCCAACATGATGAAAATCTTAGTAGAATCTCACTTGGCATGTGATTAAGGTCATACAGTGCAATGTTATTGAGAGGGTGCATCTACACATTCATTAATGCGTTGTAGTTACTGTGCATTAAATTTAATACTTGCATAACCAAGTACTAAATCAATGCACAGTAACTGGCACTACTGTGCAGTAGCACTGGCACATGGCTTTTTACAGATGCTAACTGCATAGTAAACTAATACTACTGTGCAGTAGCATATTAGCACAGTTTCTGCCCAGCATGCTATTCTGCAGTGTTGTTAGGCTACTGCACAGTTAGAGTCCTGTGTAGACACATCCAGAGCAACCTAAGCTTCCTTAACAGCAAGGTTAATAGCCCAAGTACAGCACTGCTTACAGCACTTCTTTCAGTATCTGAGCTGGCTCATTCATATATATGTGAAATACATAGCTTCCTTTTCTTTTGGGCTGCTCTTCCCTGCAAAGCTGTCCCTTGGCAATTGAAGTTATTTGAGCCTTCTGCAGTGGGTTACAAAGTATAGGAAGTTCTATTTACAATTTAATATGACTTCAGACTGTAGTGAGTCTATGGGGTTGGGAAGAATGGTTTGTGTGTCTCAGTCTCTGCCTCTGTTTCTCTTCCTTAGGGAGTTTCAGTGAGATATACTGGATGCTAACAGAAATACATGGTACCTGATGTAGACAAATCTGGGAAGGAATGACTAGACACATTGTTAGCAATATCCAGAAAAGTTTGCATGAGTTTTAAGAAGTGTTTCATCATTACTGTGATGCTGAATTATTTAAGAATGACATTAGATATTAATATGGCAGCACAAAATTCCCATATGGATATCTATACTCAGTGGGCTCAAGATTAGAGCAAATTATTGCACAGTAAGTGTTACTGGCTACACATGCAGAAGTTTACTGTACAGTAATTTGCTCTAATCACAAGTAAATTGGCTACCAGTGAATACAAGGAGCAAATTTACTTGTGATTATTTACTGCACTGTATGGCATGTGTAGATGGCTAACTGGAAGGAAACTTCATCCCAGTCAACTGGGCATTACAGGGCAGGAGTGCCCCCAGGAAGTATCTGCTGCCAGGGTGGGCTCTGCTACTGGAGCCCAGGCAGGGACAATGTCCCCTTGCCCCAGGAGTAGGGAATTCCCAGCCTCTGCTCCCCAATCTCCATCACAGAACAGGGGCTGGGGAGATTGTTCTCAGGCTCAGCTCCGCGATCATGAAGTGGGGGTTGGAACAGGTTGGGAACTGTCCTGCCTAGGGTCAGGGCCCATCCCCATACTCCGATCAGGCAATTGAGGCATGGGGCATGGAAACAGCTGCAGGGGAAGGGCAGGTCCCAGCCCCTGCCCGATCCATTGATGGGTCAGCTAGCAGTGAGCCCCCAGTTGAGTAGGTTACTCCTCCCACCTGGGGGATCACTGCTAGCTGCCTCACCAGCAGATGGGAGCAGGGGGCTGGGACCTGCCACTCCCCAGCAGCTCTTTCAATGCCCCATGCCCTCAATCATGGAGCCAGGGTGAGGTGCTCCCTGCTGCTGGTGCAGGGGGACATGGTCGCCACCTGGGCTCCAGTGGTGCTGCCTTACCCCCTTCTGGGGGTAAGGAGCAATCTCCCAGTCCCTGCCAGGAGACAGCTTTCTCCTGGCCCAGTGCTCCCTACCTGCCCCTGGGCTAGCACCCAGGGGAGCCTAGAGCTCCCCCTGGCTGTTACAGGGGGCCTTTGCAGGGCTGGCAGGGGTGGGAACAGACTGCCCACAGGAACAGCAAATCTACTTCCCCCTCCCTGTATGTGTAGGTGCCTGCCTGGGGTATCTTACTCTACAAGAAACCCACCTTGCAGCATTTGAATGTGTTGACATGCCCAGTGTGAAATATACAAGATGGACATGGCACATTTATTTGTTTTATTATTTAATGTTCATTCTGCATTGTTTTTCTTTTTTTTTCCCCCTGTTGAAGACTTATATTTGTTTATGTATCTTGAAAAGCTTGGTATAAGAGTAGCAGATCTTTTATTTTCATGTTGAAATGTGTGTAACTTCCAATTCTTTTTTTACACTCTCTCCTCAATAAGCAATTGAGGTCTGGGGCAAAATGCCAACGTTAAGAACTTCCAGATAGAAAATGAAATTCTGAACTCTGAGTACATGATATTCAAGCTCTTCTGCTTGAAATGTTAGTGCTGGTGGGCCCTATCAAGCACTGGACTGATGCAAAGAGGCAGTGAAATAGAACTTAGCTTGGGGTGGGGGAAAGGTGACATATGCTGTGGAAAAACAGTGTGATACTATCATACTATCCAAAGCTACTGTCATTATTTTTAGAACTAAATACCCAAAGGATCTTAATTCATGCTTTAATTACTGACCAATATTTTGTTCTATTTATAAAGAAATCAGAAGAAAATTAAGTGCCCAGAAGATGTTTAAGTATGTCAATTTTTATTGTACTGACTCACGGAAATGTAAGAAAAAAAGAAATGAAACATTTTTGGTTGGGTAAACAACTTACTAGTTCAAACTATTATTGTAGTGGAAACAGGTACCTGAGAAGACACCTTTGTAGTTTTAAGTGTATTCAACTTGTTTTTCCTGTATATCAGAGCTTTCCAAACTGTGTGCCGCGACACATTAGTGTGTCGGCGGCAGTGTGTAGGTGTGTCGCGCGAAATGCAGAAAATTTTGTGGAAGGGCACCGCAGAGCTCCCTTACTCGCGTCTGCTTCCCTTGGCCCCTCCCCCGGAACTGAATTACTGTGTCACGAAATGATACATGTCTAAAAAGTGTGTCACCAACATGAAAAGTTTGGAAAGCTCTGCTGTATATGATCATTTTAGCATTTTTTTCAGAATTAAAGGTATTGTGAGATATGTTTTGCTTGAGTGTACAGTTGAAGAGAAATAGAGAAACTCACTAGGAAGAAGAAAAAGATTTCCCCATTGGGAGATCAACTACTTAGCAATATGTAAACCTGATGTGACATAGAATGCAATATATCCATGCAATTATGTTTACCATGCCTTTTAGCACCAAGATATAGAGATCTTTAAAATGTACACCATTCATTTTGGTTCTCAGAAATGTTGTTTGTGAGCTAACATAAGCATAAGATAAATATGAATGAAAGGCACCTGAGCAACATTATATTATGATCTATTCCACTGTCATGTATGTAATGAAAATATGCAAAGGCTAGAGACTCAGGCACATTTGTTACCCTTTGTGGATACCAATTAATATGACTGTTTGTAAAAGGTGCTGTTATGATCATTAGTCTTAGAAAACTAGTTGAAGATAATAACAATATGAAAATGGGTATTACAAAAGGAATTAGAAGAGATCTTAAAATGGAACCTTTTTTTCCTACCATGGAACAGAATTGCCCAGTAATATAAACACAGCAATTTGATTATTTGAGCTTGTTTCCTTATTTATAACGATACAAATTAAAGGCTTTGTAAATTGGGTATTACTTTTTGCATATTGCATGAGGCATTCCATGTTAACTTTCCCTCCCCCAAATTTAGCATAATGTGCACCAGTCCCTGATTGGGACTTATGGCTACTAACTCAACATCCATAGAAAAATGTTTATTGTCTTCTTAGTAAAAAAAGACTGGGAATCAGAGCACTTAAAATTCCTAATCCTATTCTTGTGTTTGACTCACTGTCAACTTTGTACACAACATTTTAAGCCATCTCTTCCTCAGTTTATCCACTTGTACGTGAAGGGTTTTGTGAGAGGAACAGGTTGAAGAATTTCAAAAGCAATGAAATATCAGAAAAAATGTATGAAGAGTAATTTCTAGGTGGAGTCTTACTCATGGTAATATTACCATTTAGTAAGAGCGATATGCAGCAAGTATTGGTCTGTTTCATAGGCTGCCGCTCATCAGCATTATGTGTGATATAGGGTGAGCAGTCTTTCTATTTTGGTTACTTCTGATATTTATAATATACTAATGCGGGCTTACATCTGAGATTCACAAACTCATGGAATGAATTCTGCTCTCAGTTATATCACTGGTTTCATTACAGATTTGAACCACTATAACGAGCTAAATCTGACCTAAAAACTATCACCTACGTGCAAAAGAGATTGCATTTATTGTAGAATTAATGCTGCAATTAATTAATGAAATCAATGAATTTGCATTTTGAAATTAATTGCATTTAGATATTAAATTATTTTCTGCATTTTTCTACTGCCATAATATGTATACAAAGAGAAACTATTTTCAGGACCTATGTTTTTCAATGAAAAATATAGTTTAATTAAAAATTAATTTGCACATTGCAAGTAAAACATAATGAATATGTGACTAGGTAGATCTTCTCATCCAATTAGCACTAATAGTTTCAAGTGTAAAGGTCAATCTAATTTGACTTGGGTGACAAGAGTGCTGTCTTTTTCCTTCACTAATGGAGGCCCGAAGGAAGTCAATGCAAAAGCTCCCCTGGAATAGGATTAAGTCCTAAATAACAATATCTGACAGCCCTATTCACTTCTGATTTATTTAGTCTTATCAGTGTTTTCCTGTGAAGTGAAGGCTTGCTCACAAATTGAGCCATTAAGGCCCTTATTTGTGTGCTGAGTTTCTCATTTTCATCCCTTATGTCCCTAATTGCACATCAGAGCAATAATATGTCTTCCAAATGCAAATTTATGAGGTTATTTTATTTTACACTTTCTTTGCAAGTCTTCAGTTCAGTGGAGCAACTTTTAGTATTTGCTGATTTTTTCTGCAGAAGTATTTGTTCTTTCAGCAATTAAGACTTAAATATGATAGTAACTCTGTTCATAAGAGTCCCACTGTGTTCAGTGCACAGTCTGAATAGTTCAATAGCTTCAAATACTCAAAGTAATAAACTCTAAATAGTTTGTGAGCAATCCAAAAGCAGAATATGATCAATGAAAAGGCTCTTGATAATTGTAAATAGTGAACAATTTCATAAAATATTAAGTGGGTTCTCAAATTAGCCATGGAGAAATAAAAAAAGCCAGGAGAAATAAAAAAAGAACTACATTTGTTGATTTATTTGTTGTTGAATAAATTGTTCACTGCTAATAGTTTAATCAGCTCTTCTCCTCAGGAATTACATACTCAGTGCTCTTCTTGGTATTGTATAGGAATTATATGTTCCTTGTTTAGATCTGGTTACAACCTCGATAATAGTTGGCACATCTCCTAGCTTGACAGGTTACCATGAAGTTTCTGTTTGAAATTAAATTCCCTTTTTCTCTCTCCTCTCCCTGCCCGCCTCCCCCCATCCCCACCCCCCAATACTTGAAAGGATAATAAATCTTTAGATGTTTTTACCTAGTTGTTTTTTTCTAGAATCTAAGGGTGCCTATGCATGAGCAGCGAGGCTGCTCCGACACACTGTTATAAAGTGTCAGAGTAGACTTTATTCATTGAGTCTCCCGGACTAGTAATTACCATGGTCCAGCAGACTCCAGCATCTCGTGTAGTGGCATCCCCATGCTGAAAAATAACAACAGAGGTGCTTTAGCTAAAGCTCATCAATGATGAGCTTTAGTTAAAGCACCTCCACTGCCAAATTTCAGTGCTGAGATGCAACCACCCTATGTCTTGTAACTAATTCAGGTTAAACTATATTCACAAAGATATTTGTTGTTTGCCATAAGATCCTTTTAATTTTGAATACCTTTCTAAATGAGACATTTTGATACGTCATTGAGAAAAGTGCTGTGATACAATAGCAAAGCTAACTAAGAATACCTAGAATCTTCCTGTGTGTTTATGATTAAGCTTTTTGCTATTTGAGCTGTCCTTCCTAACATTGCAGAAGCTTGATGTGGTGTGCTTGAACAGTATAGAGAATTGTCAAAATAAGCCACTCATGAAACGTGACCCATGGTCTGTTATTAACTCATCTGGAATGCTGTAGTGAGCAAACTGTGATTTACAATGTGTTATTACTTTGCTAGTTGATGTGTTCTGCAAGAGTTCAATTGCAAAATAATTTGAGCAGTAGGTCACTACTAAGAAGTAATCTTTCCCATTTAATTCAAATAGATCTCCTACCAACCTTGGACCAAGGGCACACAAGAATAGCATGCAGTTTAAATGAGTCTTGTGTTTTATCTTCAGCAGTAGTCACAGATTTTTACCTTGGATTCTATAACCTTAATGGAGCCATTTTTGCCAGGCCAAGGGAGGATGTCCCTACTTTTGTCATTAATTATTTTGGCATCCTCAGGTGTAAACCAGAAGTAAAATATCATTGCTCTAGGTGTGTACTAATGCATATGAACAGGCTTGGTTTAATTCACGGACCCTGCTCACTAGTTTTGCAGCCCGATCATGGTGGGGGCTGCCATTTTTGCACCCAGATCATGGTGCCCTCCCATCTCCTGATTGGCTGAGGGGGCAGGTTTAGGACTGTGGCTGGCCCTCATCCTGTCACGTGGGGTGTGGACAGCCCTGGAGCCTACTCACCTGCCGTGACTTTGGTGTATTCCATACCTTGGTGATGTTGCTCAGTGGTCCTTACTGTCTCTGGGAGCATCCCCTTGGTGCATCTTTTGTGGAGCAGCTCCTCCCCTACACCTCACCTCTTTCCACTTGGGTGTTTTTGTATATCACTGGCTGTGCCTTGATGCTGTCACAGGTGGTTTGATGCTCAGTTGGGATGACACTTCAGTGTCATGGTGACTTTTTGTGACCTTGTTGCACTTGCAGAATAAATACTAGCATAAAAAGAACACACAGTAACTTGACATGGCTCAGGCTCAGTGGTGGGCAGGGCACAATTGCCCCCACGGTGAGCTGCTCAGGTACAGGTACAGGTACTACCTAATTGTTCTGTAGACTAATTTACTGTGCAGTCACTTATTAGCATGGTTACTTAGTGATGCTTTAGTGCTCAGTAAAAGGGTGTTGTGTAGACACACCTTATGTCTACTTTTGTAGCATGAGTTTATCCTAGCCATAAATGTCTAAGTCAGAGGAGGTAAAAATGACTCATTCACCTTTTTATCCAGTATCCTTCTGGTTAGGGGATTTGTCCAGGAAGTGGGAAACCTGGGTTTTACACATCAGGGGATTTGAAACCAAATCTCCTATTTCTTTCAAGAGAGACCTAAATGACAAGGAATGGGTTAGGTAAGGCTGAAAATACCCTTCTTCTCTCCTGATGATGTTAGGCCACCAGGCAGAAAGGAATGCAAAAGTAATGAAGGAGAAAACCAAGAGGAATTAGAGGTAGTTAGTTTTAGTCTGAAGTCAGGCAGAAGGCATGTCAGAGTAGCACCTCTATAAGTAGCTGGTTCAGAGGCATAAGCTTTTGTAAGTGACAGCCTACTTCATTGCATCTGATAAAAGTTTGTGCCTTTACAGCATCTATCATAAAACCATAGAGTAGCAGGGCCGAAAGGGATCCCTAGAGGCAGAAATATCCCTGTCCAAATCATCCTATACAAATCCATTGTCTAACCTGTTAGAAAAACAGCAAAGTCAACCCTGACAGAACTACAAGACATACCACCATAATCTGCCACAGGTGAGTCAGAGGAGCCAATGTCCTGCTGCTGCAAAGGCTGTTAAAATATGCTTGAGAGATCCAAGGAAGATCCTGCTCCCCAAGTACAGAAGAAGGCAAACCCCGCTACAGTCCATACCAATCTAACTATGGCATAAAATTCCTTCCCGACCCCAGATACAGTGGCCAGTCTGACTGTGAGCAGACGGACAAGAACCTTTAGCCAGGAACCTCTGGGTTTACATCCCAGAAGGAACATTAGCACACCCCAGTCAAAATCCCCAGCTTTGGCTGCAGCCAACACCCAATACTTCTGATAAACACAGATTCTGGGTTTCTCTAATTTAAAAAAAATCCCCAATTTTCAGTTTAAAAAAGTAACCTCAAATCTGCATTTTTCCGTGAATCATAGAATCAAAGAAAGGATCATAGAAAGAAGGACCGGAAGGGACCTATAAGATCATCAAGTCTGGTCCCCTGCCATGGGCAGTAGGTAATTGGGCTCAATGAGCTCAACAAGGTATTTGTCCAGCCTCCTCGTAAAGACCGCCAGAGATGGTGACTGCACCACCTCTGCTGGACCCAACATTTGTCCTAGTTGAACCTCAGCTGGCTTTGTTCAGCCCATATGAAACAACCTGTCAAGGTCTTCCTGAATCCTTGACCTGTCCTCTGATATCCTCGCTTGTCCCCACAGTTTGGTATCATCCGCAAACTTAATCATTGCACTTTTCACTCCCTCATCCAAGCCATTAATAACGATATTCATGAGCACAGGCCCAAGCATGGATCCCGGGGTACACCACTGGAGACAGCCTTCCAGGATGCAGCTACCCTATCAAGATATCTATATGGTGGTTTTCATTTAAATCATGGAAAATGTGGATTTGGGGTTACTTTTTACTTCATCCCTGCTGACAGAGAAGGGAAAAAAACCCTTGACATATGTAGCAGGAGGAAGGAAAAACCATAGAATCATAGAAAGTTTTCCCTCCTGGCCCCATGTGGCAAACAGAAAAACCCAGAAGCATACGAAATACCTATAAAATACCCATTCCTAGGAAGGCTTATGTCTCTTTCAACCAATTAGTCTGTGCAGAAATTGTGATTTTCTAGTCCAGAGAAGAGGGTATTCCCATAGAAAGAGGCAGTCTTATGTTCTGTTTCCTGCTCTCAATGTAGTGTATATATTTTGTATTAGTTTGTGGTTGACTTTTAAGAGCCTGGGTCTCACATACAGAGTTTCACAGCCTTTGAAGCAGACAAGTTGTCTAATACAAGGCCATTGGACACATACAGTCTGAGAAACTGGGGACATGTACCATACTGTTCCATAATTAACCCCTGCTGTCTATCTTGAACCATTCTAATGCGCGTGCACACACACACACTCCCCTATAAGCAAATTCCCCAAAAGCAAACTTTTAAATAGATTTCCAGGTTGTAGCCATATTGGTCTAGAGGAAAAAGCAATCAGGGCTCATAGGAGAGGTGATATCTTTTATTAGAGCAACAAGATTTTTGCAAAAAATCTTTAATTGCAAGTTTTTGGGCACAAACACCCTTCATCAGACATCGGATAAAAGATTGTAAAAGTATTTCTAACCAAGAGACCTTTTACAATCTTTTCTCTGATGCTTGATGAAGGGTGTTTGTGCCTGAAAACTTACAATTAAAGAATGTTTTTGGTAAAAATCTTGTTGGTCTAATAAAAGATATCACCTCTACCATGAACCTTTAAATACCATTTTCTAAGCCAACACCTGGTAAGGGCAGAATCCTATTTAATCTAATGGGTGACAAATTTCAGTTGTGGATTAACTTGTTACCTGACTAAAGTATAGGCATGACTTTGTTACAGCCCCTGGGCACATCCCCATAAGCATGCACGTGTGTTTTCCTGAGGACAAATACCAGCAGCACATATTTGTCCTGGGTGGGGTAGGGGAGGCTGGGGTCAGCACCTAGGCTAGCCCCAGCAGTCTTACCTGGGGCCTCCTAGGGCTGGGGTGCTTCAAAAAGCTTTGAGGTGCCATGAACTGCATGTTCCCACTCATGAGACATGGCTCCTTGTTGTATATGCCTCCTGTTATTAGGGCCTGGTTTAAATTTCTTCCTAATATCATGGCTTGGTTGTGGCCGGGGCCACTATTTTCATACCCAGATCATGGTGCCTCCTCCCTCACCCCTCGTGATTGACTGAGGGGCCAAATTTAGGACCAGATTTAATTGTAGCAGTAAAGGCCTTGCCCCCAAGGCCTCTGATCACTGCAGAAGCAAAAGCCTAGCAGCCCATGGGAAGGGGTCACAAATGGGACAGGGGGAGAAGACAGCTTGAGGATGGGGAATGGAGGTGTTGTTTCCTCCTCCAGATAAGAAAACTGGGGCATAGGGGGTTGGGGACACCTGGGGGCTGCCTTGGCAGACAGCCCTGGCATCAAGTACGGGAGGGATTGCTTGCTCCTCTGCTCATGTGTTCTTTCCCCCCATCCCTATTCCCCAGCACCCCAGTTTTCCTGCTCCACCTATTATAGTATTGCCCTGCAGAGTTATGTCTCCCTATTCCTATTATGGGGGCATTTATGCTCCTAGTGCTCCCACAAAATAGTTGGGTAACTCAGAGTTAGTCTTAAACTGACCTTTGGTCATTCACTGGGTAAAATAGGATTTGTCCATAATCTACCAATGCTCATTACACAGATTTCCTCACCTTGTTGCTATTGCCTAGAATAAGATTCAACAGATCACTACATTCATACTACATTCATGCTTTAAAATGTTCTCATCTGCTTTTCAATGAGAGAGATTTTCTCAGTCTTCATAGTGTGACTTGAATGTGTAGTTTGTCATCTGGATTCTTCAGAGCTTGAGGAGAAAGGCAACATCTCAGAGATTTCAAAATGTCTCAGCATCCTGTCAGCAAAAAAACCCCACAACAGTCTGACGTTGCTACAGCTAGCAGCTTTCCAGCCCTCAGGTTAACTGGTTGTCAGTTGCCAGGAAAAATCAGAAATCTGTAAGCTGTATGCAAAGCAATACAGATATGGGGTTTACTACGTAAAATATCTTTTCTTGCATCTCAAGCTCTAAAGTTCTCTCTCTAAGTCTAGCCAAATCAGGTAGGACTCAGCTGTGCCTGTAATCACTGTGTAGCTGTGACTGAATCCCATTTTAAAGCATTTAATTCATACTTTGCTACATGGGACTTTTAGTATCTAGGTGACACCCACTTCCCTCTGCCCTTTGCTTGGTACCAATTTCATGAACACACCCGAAAGGACAAGCATCATTCTAATAGTGACCTTTTTCTATGAAGTGTTTATGCTACCCCTCTTTGCTTTATCTTCTGTGTAGCAAATCAGTTACAAAGGGTTTAATAAAGGGTTGTCTCATATAATTATATCTTAGGGTCTGAATATGACCCCTGCTCCCAATTTCTGCTAAATATCTTAATTGCCAAATAGTCCTATTGCAGTCAAAAGGAATGAAGAAGACAAAACTGGACCCTAAGTTTATTTCAGTTAACAAATACTCTGGAGAAACATAAGACACAACTTACTACGATGTACCGGGAAACCAGACAGCAAGCAGAAAGCAATGTCATCATGATACTTTCTATATTATCTTATATTCCTTTTTTAATGCACCCAAGCATCATATTTGCTCCTATAACTGATGGCTGCACAGAATGTACCTGCTATTAAGAAGGAAAATAGGATGCTCAGTTGCTTGGAAAAATGGAAAGTAGCATCATCATAATATTTCCTATAATACATTCTATCTCTCTTTTAAGACACCCAAACATCCTATTTATTTCTGTAACTGATGGCTGTCCAGTGTGTGCACCAGCAATTAAAAAAGCATATAGGAATCTTGGGTGCCTTAAAATAATGGAACACTCAAGTAAAAATATTATAATGACATTACATTATACTTATTCAGCTGAATTTCATGTGGGCAGACTTTAATTGCTTCTCTACACTGGGCAACCATAACCTGTGATATATGTGATAACTTCCTTAGAGTATCCTACAAATTCAGAATCTATTGGTAAATGAAGAAGGAAAATTATTTTTTGCTAGATTGCAGATTTCATGGTTTCATTCATGGAGGTTAGTGTGCCATTTTCTTCCGTGTTCATACAAGTGTTTCACTGACTGCAGCTGTCAGTGAAAGTCAAACCTCAAAGCAAGTTAATCTGTTCCAATTTTCATGATGCAATGAAAGGAATTAATCAAAAACATTTATAAAAAACCCTCTAAAATATGCCTTGAAATTAACCTTTTTCTTTTTCTTTTTTTTTTTTAATTGTGTTTCATCATTATTATTCTTAAGTGATTGTTTTGGTCAAAATGCTATTTCATGTTTTAAAACAAATCCTACTTAAAATTGATTAAAAACAACAATGAAAACATAATTTATTAGTTCAGAAATTTTTTCACATAAAAATTCCAAACAGTTCTTATCTCCTGCCAAGAAATCATAATTTAATTTAAATCCATTCAGAAGTGGTTCACTTGTACTAAAAAGAAAGTGTGCATATGTGTGTTTTTGGGGGGTGGGGGTGGAATTAACAAGGCCTTTGGTAAATGTGTCCAAGTTTCAGATTTTCACTGAAATCCCAAAATAGACAATATTGACATAGTGCAGATTTACATAACAACAATTACCACAGGTTCTCATTTCAGGTGCCTCTGAAGTACAGCTCAGTTTTGCTCATCTCATGTAAGACAAAGGAGAGGTTGAAAGCTTGAAAGAAAATAATGAAGATGATTAGGAGACATGTTAAACTGTACCTCATGACAAAGATGGCTGTTTATCTGTCACTTTTTTTTAGTTACAAAAATAGAATACCTGTTAGGAATATGATTGAGTTCTAATAACTGTGAATAGTGGCAAAATAGGTGGTTGTTGCTTAATGTGAGAACAGTAAGCTGGGCTACTCAAGGAATTCACAGTTGATAAATCTAAGGAAATACTTTATTACATAGTTTTTAATTGAACTATAAAAACACTAGCTATATTTCAATTTGAATATGAATCTGGTCATATTTTTTTAGACTTGCCAGATACTGGAAGCAAAATATCAGATACAAGAGACTATGGCCTAATTTGGCATAGGGAATTAAATTTCTCTGGAAGTTAGTAAATGAAAGTTCAGAATTATTAGAGAGTAAGTATAAGTAATTTGTAATTACTGGCAGAGCTAAGTAGTATATGACTATTGTATAGTAAATATCAAAAAGGAGAAAAAATGTGCTGGTGATAAAATAGTTTGCATTACAGAAGTAGAAATAGCATAGGTAAAATGTTAGAGGTGGGTTAAGAAATGAATGGGTAAAAGAGAACAAAATATGTACAATATGAAGAACTGGTTTATTTGTTATCCCACAGCAAATTACCACATACACTAAATATAGATAAATAATATGTAGCTGTTTCTACAATTAAATGTATGTCCATCAACCAAGGAGAGAAAATTATATAACGTAACAGAAACTGTCCATCATAGAATCATAGAAGTAGGGTCAGAAGGGACCTTGTAGATCTTCAAGTCTGACCCCCTGCCTGGGCAGGAGGAAAACTGGGCTCAAATGACCCCAGCCAGGTAGGCATCAAGCCTCTTCTTAAAGACCCCCAGGGTAGGAGCCAGCACCACTTCCCTTGGAAGAT
>NW_005841894.1:78728-102445 GCF_000455745.1 Alligator sinensis
TAGCCTCTCATTGTAGGGTCTGCCCTGCTGTCCCCGGATCATGCGGGTGGCCCTCCTCTGGACCCTCTCAATGTTGTCCACATCCCTCTTGAAGTGGGGTGCCCAGAACTGGATGCAGTACTCCAGCTGTGGCCTGACCAGTGTTGTGTAGAGGGGGAGGATCACCTCCTTGGCCCTACTTGAGATGCACCTGTGGATGCACGATAAGATCTGGTTAGCCCTGCCGACCGTGACGTCGCATTGTCAGCTTGTGTTCATCTTGGAGTCAATAATGACTCCAAGATCCCTTTCTGCCTCTGTGCTCTCAAGAGGGGAGTTTCCCATCTTATAAGTGTGCTGCTGGTTACTACTGCCCAAGTGCAGCACCCTGCACTTGTCTGTATTGAAACGCATCCTGTTTTTGTTAGCCCACCCCTGTAACCTATCCAGGTCTTGCTGCAGTCTTTCCTTCCCTACCAGCGTGCCCACCTCACCCCAAATTTTGGTATCATCAGCAAATGTTAACAGGTTGCTTTTCACCCTATCGTCCAAATCACTCATATCCGTATTTGTGTCTAATTGTGGGCAGGTTGACTGTGTTTCTCACATTGATTAAACTCTTACAGTGGAAGAGTTGAACTAAGAAATCCTTTATTTTTTTTAATAGATATATTACACCTAAGTCCATAGCTAACACAGGTCATAATACAGCTAAGTCCATAGCTAACACAGGATGCGATATTGGAGTATAATAATATTCTCTGATACCACTTATGTTATTTCCCAATTGCTTTAGCTGAAATGATAGTTAGGAAGTGGCAGTTCTCAAAGCAGAAGGGAGGGTAAGGCTATGGAATTTCTACAGGCCAGTGCCTTCATTTGTAGGCCCCCAGCACAGGATCTGTTATAAAATCTGACTGTATCTTTCCCCAGTAGTAGTTTAAGTAATGCTTAAATGGAAAAAAAACACTGGTAAATTCAGTCAACACAGCTGGTGGTGTATATATGTGTGTACAAAATACATATATAACAGAATGCTGCGAGCTGAATGAAGTAGTACAGGATGCTGTTAAGCTCATCAACAGTAGTTCCAAAACTTTAGGCCATAGCTCTGGCAGTAATGCAGTTTGTAAGGCAAGTTGGGGTAGGATGCATGACCAAACTCAGTCAAGCACAGATTCATCATTACTAAGTTGTCATTGTGACTTACCGTGTATTTATTAAAGAAATAACTTGAATAACTGTGCAATTAAATCCATGATTGTGTCAGATGAATGCAAATTATACTTCAGTATGGTACAGGATTTCGAGGCAATTCAAGATGATTACCTAAAAATCTTGGCTAGAATTCTGCTAAACAAGAGACACAGAAGTAGCATCCTTCACTTCTGAGATAGTGCACATAAATGTAATAAATGACTGGTGAGCGGCTGGGAAATAATGGTGAGTTAAAATGGAGACTAGTGGATATCAATCTGTGAACTTAACTGATATATGAGATATGGTTTCATGTTGAATGGGATACTAACTGCCGCAGAAAAATGGTGTTCCCTGAAACCTAAAGCCATAGATGTGTCCTGGACTAATGTTAATAAAGGAAAGAAAAAAACCCAAACAAACAATAACCAAGAAAACCTAAAAACACTTTGCAAGTACCAATTCAAACATAATTGAAATTAATAAAATTGTTGAATGGTTGGTGAACCATGAGGTGTCACAGAAGGTAGGCTTTTGAATTGGTGTCTATATGTTTGGCCAGAGGCAAAACAGGATAACTTGACACCCTGAGCAGTGGTGGCTTCTGGTTCCATTGTTGACATCTGGCTGGCAGCAGCAGTGGAGTTACATTTCTGTTTAAACCCATCCCCAAAATCAGCACTCAGGGCACCTGCCCTAGCTGTCACCCCCTTAGTTACATTACTGCACTTGGCAGATGCATGATGTTTGCATATAAAAAGCTCAGTGAAACCAGCACACCAAAGCACTTACTTTAGACAAGGCAATAATCCAGACAAGAATTTTTGCTGTAATTTTGAAACTAGATTGTCACAATGTTGATGACATAAGCGATAAATTCAGTTTATAAATGTTTTTCTTCCTAAGTCTGGACATACCCTAGTTATTTTAAAATGTGGTGCCTAATGGTGTAGACTAATATGATCTTTCCTGTGTGAAACAAAAAAGGAAGTGGTTTGGTTTTTTCCTACAATTCAGAGCCCTGTGTATGCATTCTCTCTTACTTTCACCTTACAGATATAATCCCTGATGTTTAGCAGATATAATCTACCCCCCACCCTCACTTTCTGACCATACCGCAGGAGCAGTAGCCAGAGGCTTAAGTCCCAAAGAAGACAAGAATCCCATCCCTTCTTCCACTCCATGCTCAAAGGTGTATCCCCTCCCTACAAGTATTCCCAAGCAGCCCAGGAGTAGGTGGGGGAAGGGGAACATACTTGCTCACCAGTGCCACCACTTTCATGGTCCTGAGTGAGTGCAGTGCTCATGAAGCACAGCTGAAACAGGTGGGAGCTCCGCTTGCCCTTGAGACACCTTGGACACCGGCAGCAGCAGCAGGCAGAGTAGTGAGGAATGGGATGGGAGGGGACAGAGATGGAGCTGGGACATGCCTCTGAGCATGGAAGAGAAAGGGGAAATTCTTATCTCCTTTGGGACTTAAGTCCCCAGCTGCTGCTTCTATAGTGCTAGTGTGGTCTGCCAACCCTGGGGAGGAGAGGTCAGGGAGAAGCCTGGGAGCAGGTGGTGCAGCCACCCCTGCAGCATCTGTGGATGCCGCTGCAACCCCCTTTGTAAAATCCTGGATCCATTTTTGATCACATGAATAACTCCAAACACAAGTTGTTACATAAACTGCAGGGATTTCAATAGGACTTCTAATATATTTAAATATGGGAACATGCTTAAGTACCACTTGTATTCTGATCATCAAACACTTAAGTATAAGAATAATACGTATATGAACAAGGTTCTGAATCCTCATTTCATGTAAATTGCATAGCTCTATTGAAATCAGTGACTTCAATGACAGCTGAGTGACTTCACAGAGAAACTAAGACAACTAGTTTGGTAGCATATTTTAATAGAGGAGCTGTGTGCATAGTGTAGGCATACACATATGCATACGTATGTGCTTTATTTAAAATGTTATGTATTTGACACAGTTTATAAACAAGCAAAATGATCCTAGTCCCTGAACAAATGCTCCATAGTCAGTTCAACCAGTTTTATAGTGCCAACACTTCAAAGCTGGTAGAACAAAACTGAAGAAAGATGTGAAATTGGGAGAAAATGAAAGACCTGTTTGAAAGACAGTTTACTGGATCAAATACAATGTTTGGATTTGGAGGTGGCTTTTAGAACAGGCCTATTTTGATGCAATTATATTTTCTCATTAGAATGAGTATTGAGTAAATTTATTTATTTATTCATTTATTTTAAATTCATGGTTGTATGCAATTTCATGTGCTTAGTGGAATCAGACTTTTGGTGATAAGACAGATCATTTGTTCCAAAAACCTTTTGGTAGCAATTAAAGTGATGAAACAGACATGGCTTAACAATATGTAGAGAAACAAGTGACATATTTAAGATAAAAAAAAAGACTTAATCATGAGATGCCTCCAAACTATTATTTATGTACTTTAATCTTTTGTCTTGTGTTTAAGTTACTGAAAAATACAGTTTTTAAAGTTATATAGAAAAAGGCTAATTCTAAATTACCCCATCCAACAAAGAACAGAACAGAACTTAGGTAGGATGAATTAAAGATCAGAGTTGATCTTGACTAATGAAGAGAGTAGTATGAATGGAACGATTCCTTTATGAAAGCAATAAAAGCCAGAAATGTTTAGTCATGCGAATTAAACGCTTAAAAATCTGACAGCCGTTCTTATTAAAGCGCCTCAGCATCTCATGTATCAGCACCCCCACACTTAAAAATGGCAGTGGGGGCTTGAATGAGCTTTACTTCAAGCAATCCCGCTGCCATTTTTTAAGCGCAGGGATGCTGATACATGAGATGCAGGAGGCTGTTGGACTGTGGTAATTGCCATGCTCCAGCAGACTCGATTAATCGAGTCTGGTCTGACAGGCTGTAAACACTGTACATTGGAGCAATTTCCACGCTCGTGTACAGGCACACAAAAACTCTACCTTGTTGGTGCTGGTGTAGAGATTTCTCAAAAGATTTTGATTAAATTTATCTCTAGCATTCATAATAACTGGTCGATAGAAAGAAGATCATATCTGACTGAATTTGATCATTGAGGGGCCAAAGACCTGAAACTAAGAACATGCTAAAGGACTGTTAAAAGCAAAAATATATATATATGGTGCAATAGGACAGTTTTTCAATGCAAGATTTGAAAAAAAAACCTAATCATATAACTGAAGCCAATATTATTAACTAGAGAATTATGAAAATTATTCTATCCTCTTTCTTGATGCCTGAAACTTAGATAATATGCTAAAATATTAAAATAGGTTGGAGATGTATTAAGTAGGAATAACTGAATTATGATTATCTCTGATGAATACTCATCATATTGTTTACAGCTAGAAAAAGGCAGCAGCCCTTATATTAGTTTCTCGTTGTTTGACACAATGCAGGTTAAATGCTTTTAAAACACACTTTTAAAATGTGAAAGGAGGTGCATTTATGCTTTCCATTTTGTTTTGTTTTCTAGAGAGTTTATTAAACCTATTTTTATTGCATCTCTTGTTTTTCTACATATTAAATATTGCAGGTCAAGCTATGAATTAGATACAAGGGATTCTGATCCTTGAGATAGGAGGAGGGAAGCAAGTACAAAACAATTTATTCCAGATGGAAATCATAAATACCCCCTTTCTTAGAACAAAGAAGGAAAAAGCTCTCCTCCAAGAGAAGGAGGTAATTATTTTGTTTCTGACAATACAGAGATTGCCAAATGGGGGCATAAAGTAAGAATGAAGACAGTAATAGAAGATTTTTTTTCTTAAAATAAAAGAGCTAAAATCCATTTTCCTTGAAAGACAAAAGCACTTAAATGTTGCTGTGGGTAATATCGGTTGTGATATCCCTGAAATTGGGCCACCACCCCTATTATTGTCGCCTGCAGAACTAACAGTGGCAAACATATTGCAGCCTATTATAGCATTCCTAGCTAGAGTGAGGGGGTGCCAACCTTCTAAACTCTATAAAAGTAAGTGCAGAGACAACCATGATAAGTTCAAAGATCATCTTATTCCTCTAATTTCGAGACTTGGAAATACACATAATATTGATTTCAGAGTATATGCTGGGTGAACAGAACTAGATGCTGCAAATGATAAACTATTTCATACAAGAGCTGGCAGACCTTTTCTAAAGAAATAAATACAAAAATGCTTTCTGGGAAAATAATGTAAAGGGTCTGACTGCAACCAGGAAAAGCAAGGAAATTTAGTCAATACTGGCCTTTACTGGCCAGACTGTGAGTCTGGCTTCAACTTACAGACTGGCTACAGACATTACACATAAACCAGTGTAAGTGATCAGAAGCCATTCTATCCCTGTAACAGAACAGAAGTTCGGTGATAGACTGGTTTAAAAATGGTGGAACCTGGTAAAAGATAGATCTGGCTCAATGTAGTATCACACTTAACTGGTTTACATTAGACTGGTCTATCTAACTTCTGATGGGGTAGCCCATTGCTCAGCTACATTCAGTTGCTCTTAGCAGTCTTTGGCATACTGGGAGGCATGCAGTAACACCTCCAAACTGTTGGCCTCAGTCAGTGTAGACATCCTGCATGCCACCCTTCACCAAAAGACAAACTTGTATTCTGTTTGTTCCCACACTAATCTTAGATTTCATAGATTTCATAGACATTAGGGCTGGAAGGGACCTCGGAAGATCATCGAGTCCAGCCCCCCGCCCGAAGGGCAGGAAGTCAGCTGGGGTCATAGGATCCCAGCAAGATAAGCATCCAATTTACTCTTGAAGGTGTTCAGTGTAGGAGCTTGAACCACCTCCGATGGCAGGCTATTCCAGAACTTTGGGGCTCAGACAGTAAAGAAATTCTTCCTTATGTCCAGCCTGAAATGGTCTTGCAGTAGTTTATAACCATTTGACCTCGTCATCCCTTGGGGCGCTCCGGTGAACAAATGTTCCCCCAGATCCTGGTGGTCACCCCTGATAAATTTATAGGTGGCCATCAGATCACCCCTGCACTTTTCCAGGCTAAAGAGCCCCATAGCTCTTAGCCTGTCGTCGTAAGGTTTGTTTTCCTGACCTCTGATCATGCATGTGGCTCTTCTCTGGACTCTCTCAAGCTTCTCCACCTCCTTTTTGAATTGTGGGGCCCAAAACTGGACGCAGTACTCCAGCTGCAGCCTCACCAAGGCTGAGTACAAGGGGAGACTGATGTCCCGGGATTTGCTTGAGAAGCATCTGTGGATGCAAGCCAGTGTTTTGGTCAGTTTACTAGCTGCAACATCGCATTGCAGGCTCATGTTCATCTTGTGGTCATTGATGAACCCCAAATATCTTTCTTCCTTAGTACTAGTCAGTGTAGCACTACTGAGCCTATAAAGATACTGCAGGTTTTTCCTCCCAAGATGGAGAACCTTGCATTTTTCAGTGTTAAACACCATTAGGTTCTCATCCGCCCATTTGCTGAGCATGTCCAGGTCAGCCTGGATCACCCTCCTGTCTTCTGGTGTGGATGCTTTTCCCTAAAGTTTGGTGTCATCGGTGAACTTGGCCAGTCTGCTTCTGATTCCAATGTCCACATCATTAGAGAAACCCTCATAAGAAGAGAAACCTCCACCTGCGAGATAAACCTGCACCTTGGGTTTTTTGAATGTCTGTACCTAGCCATGCAATTATGAACAATTATGAAAAAAACCTGATGGTAAATCTGTTTAATATAGTAGACACTGAAGCTATGATGCTGTAATAAAGGAATATATCTTCAAAAGTGAAAATGTTTTAACTGTTCCCCTCACTTCCAACTATCCTTTCCTGTTACATATATAATTTTTAAGATCCTGTGCTGACCTACACATGGTTTGTGCTTTTTTGTATATATAGTACATTTGATTAAATATTTATTTTTGATCTGTTTTGCTATGATTTGAAACTTGAAAGGGTACAATGGGGTTACTACCTGTAGCAGAGTGATGGAGGAGGAAATGTTGCTATCTGATCTATATTAGAGAGTATAAGATGTAATATTAGGTAAAATCATCAAAGCTTTGTGAGAGTGCTCCATTACCCAGAGGCAAGTCTAGGTGGAGAATAGCATAGATGGGCAGATCTACAGTTGGTATGGTTGCACTGACTTCTTAATGTGGGGTCTGACTAGAAGCTTTGCTTTTATGTGGCTTCATAGCCTAGAGAGTAAGCACTTTTCAGAGTTCAAAGCTTATGAAGAGCTCTGGCAGGATCCTACAGTGACCAAGCAGTTAGCACATTCACAATGCACAGCCAAAGTTGGGAGACACATCCCTGATGCCCTATTCTTAGATCCAGTACTGGTCATAGACCTTCTTCTTGTTGCTGGTCAGGATCAATTTGGTAGCTCCCCAGTCACACACTCATTAATTCAGGATCTAGATTCCTTTGCCTCCTATCACTCCTTTTCTTTTATTTTCTGCTGTATATGCTAAATATTTCTGCTAGGCCAAGATCAATTTATATTAAAGTACCTTAAGGAAGTAACCTTTTCTTTATAAAAAGTCTCTCTCATTTGCTTGTGTGATATTGTGTGAAGTTGTAAGATGTTCTGGAATGTCGTCAGGGCTGGCATTTCTAGTTTTTAGGTCAAGATCTTTATTTTTTTAAAGGGTTTAAAGTTAGTCTACTAAAGCCATACTTAAACACCTAAATTAGAAGACTGAGCTGCAAAAGTGCTCAGGGCCCAGGAGCTTACACTGACAACAATAATGGCCATTATTGACAAGAATGACCTATCCCATAATGGACATTATGAGGTTGAGGATTTTTTTTCCTAATGGCAGTTAGTTAGTGGCTGATTATGCCCTGAAGGAAGAGACTTATTTTTATTGTGTTTTATGTTACTGCAGATTTTCTTATTATCTATATAAATGTCTAATCTTTTTTTTTCCCTTTCTGCATTCTACTAAGCCCTTGGCCACAAGTAATATTTCAGTAGTAAATCAGATGCTAAAATTATTCTAAAACAAAAAAAAATTAAGAAAAGCAGTAATGTATTAAAAGAGCTGCACAGAAATGTGAGAAGCATAAGAAAGAAGTTAGGAGAACTAAAAGCACTGCTAAGTGATGGTGGTTATGATATTGTGGGCATAACTAAAGCCTGGTGAGATGATTCTCATAACGGGAATGTCAATAGAGATTAGTACAATCTATATAAGAGAGGATAAAGGAGATGGAGGGGTATAGTTATATGGTATATCTAACGTATTTATAGTGCCAGCAAGATCCGTATTAAGTGTCAAGGTGAAAATCTTTGCCCTAGAATATAAGGACTGGAAGAAAGGAGAAATGATGGAGAGCATTTGCCACAGAGTATTATGGAGGAAAAAAGAGCAAACTCTTTCTGAATCAACTTCTTGGACACTTAAAAATACACAGGGTTTTTGCAGGGATGTTTAATTAAATGAATACTTGGTCAATATCAAATACAGACAATTCATACATCCATACATTAAGAGATTCTTAATTTCTTTGATTATCTCTTTGGGGTGGGGGGGTTAAATTTAAGTAGTAGTTATAACTTGTAGTAGTTACAAATCTGCTCCTTATTTTTAAGCTGAATGTATATAGTTACAGACATTGCATCTACTAGATTAAAGAACCCTTTGTTAATAAATTTCTGTGTCCGAGGTATGCAGTTATTGAATGTGGTAATGTTACTATTTTACCTAAATAGATTGAGTTTCCGAAGTTTTCAACTAGTTAGTCTCTAAGGCTAGTTACAGACATCTGAGAAAATTAGAAAGAGATTAAAGCATGTTAAAAATAGCTACCCAATGTTACTTAGTTTGCCCAGATATGGATCTTACGTTAGTTAGGTTGATCTAATTGTGAACTGTATAGAAGTTCAGGACAGTTAGATTGATCTAAAAATGACTGACCCAATCTAAGTTAGCCCTACCTCTGAGGAAGTCTCACTTAGAACAGTTCCTACTCCCTCCCTGGCACAGGGCTATTTTTCAACTTCTGGTCCCTCATCTCTACCCCCAGATGAACAACACCCTCCCACAGACCAGTCAACCCCACCCTGAGTCCACAAATTCCTATCCTCAAAACTGCTCCCAATGCCAGTTTAATCAGTGTTTGTCAGGGCTGGAAGCCAAGGAAGTAAGTAGGGGTGGGGGTAGGGGCAGGTCTTATGAGGGTGGTTGGTTCACTGTGGGGATTGTTAGTCTGGGTGTGAAGTGGGCTAAAAATAACCCTGATCCCAGGGAGAAGGAGAGAGACCCCCCCCCACATCCTTTAAGACCCTGCAAGCCCCCCTGATCCCATCACACTCTCCCAGATTCCCCACTCCCCCATGGCCCCTGTGTGGCCCCTAATTTCCCTGCAAATGTCACCTGCACACCCAAACCCCCAATCCCCGCTGTGGACTCTGCCTGCCCCCGATCTTCCCTGTGGATCCTGCTTGCCCTGCAATCCCCCCAATCTCACCAAATACCCCTGTGGATGCTGCCTGTCCCCCTGATCCCCTAGTACCTCTCCCATGGACACCACTTGTGTCCTCAATCATGGCAGTGGAAATGGCCTATCTCTTGATCCTCCCCATGGAACCCATCTACCCTTGAATCACCAGCCTCCCCATGGACTCCAATTTTCCCAATCCACTGACTCCCCTGGAGCCTACTTGCCCTCCCAATCCTCCCAAGACCCCACTTCCCCCCTCCCACTAGCCTCCCATCCCAACTTACTTTACATTAGGTGGCCATTTTTAACTCTAACCTTGCCAAATAACTAATTGTATTCTAAGGTGCCACTTTGCACTGCCTTCTGCCTTTTAACACTAACAAAGATAACTACCTCTCCTTACCATAAGGCATCTTTTCAAGTGCTTTAATTATTCTTGTGATGATCCTCTAAGTCCTTTCTAATTTTTAAGCATTATTCTTGAATTATGGAGCCTAGAACTGGACAACATTTTGCTAAATACAAAGATAATATAATATTTCCATTCCTCTTTTACATTTCCTTGTTTATACATCCATGGATTACATTAGGAATTACACTAGAGACTCATTATGGGCTAATTATCCAGCATGATACCTAAGTGTTTTTTCCAGTTCACTGCTTCCTAGGATAGAGATCCTCATTCTGTAAATATGACCATCCTTCTTTGTTCCTAGATATAGTACTTTAGTTATATTGAAGTGTACTATTTGTAGCCCCCTTATCAAGTGATATGTACTCATCATTTGTTACTCTCCTAACTTTTCCATTCTTTGCTACTTTATCAGTAATTATTTTATGTAGTGTCATATGTTGACAGAAGTGATAAATAGCAATTTGCAAATGTATCATTTTTTTTCCAATCAGCTCAATTCCTTCTTGAAAGATGGGAATGTTTTTTTCATCAAAAAATTGTGTGAAAAATTATATCCAAATTGTTCATATCAAAATAACATGTACACATGCACATATAAACATATCTACATACAGATATTTGAAAGATCTTGATCAGATAAATGTTTTAGGGAAATAAAAAAGACTTTTGTAAGTATATTAGAGAGAATGTATTGTTTATCTTTTGAAAACTGAAGAAGGACAGCAATGATGACTCAGGAGGACAAAAATGATTAAACATTATTCTCTAGTCAGAAACTAACAGAAATGGAGGCATATAGGACCTAGGGTACACCAGTTTCTCCTGAAGGTTTCCATCCTATTAAATATGTGTATTTTGTTTCCATGTTCCCAGTAGTCATAATTTAGCCAGCTTTTACAAATGCATTTTTATTGGGCATTCTGTGCCTGTGCTGCTGAGTAGAGGGAACATCCATTAAAGAGTATCAGTGTCCTCTATGACCCTGAAACAAGGAAATCCTATTGATAATGTTGAGTCAGCACCTGGCTCATGCTCTTAAAATGAAATGGTAATGATTTCAAATATAAGTGCTCCTCAGCATACAGTCCATAACCAAAAGAATTTTCATAGATAAGCTGACAACAGAAAACAATATAATATTATTGGGAAATGTATTTATTGGTTTTCTGCTTCTGTTTCTGGATTTAGAATTTTTCTTTTACCCTGAAAGAGAGAGAACCCTCTTTTCTAAACTAGATTAAAATAAACATCATTTTGGGATCTTACTATATACTGAAAGATATATAGATGAGCTCATAAAAGCATCTTGTCTTTGTGTATGCTACAAAAGATTCTTCCCTGTGGCCTTCCAGCAGAAAGAGATTGAATCCCACTATGGCCATTGTCTGTGACTTAATGCAAGTTTACCTAGCCAGTAGCTTTCTGAGAATAGGTAACTGTGGACATGTCTACATGAGATGCTATGTCACCATTGTGACGAGCTATGGCGACATAGTTTGTTGCTACGGTGATACTGCATCGGAGGGCACCAACCGTGATGCTATTGTTACTGCACAGTAGGGTTGAAAACAACCTGTGCGCCATCAGGACTGTAAAGCAAGTACTAAATGACTGTGCAGTACCAACTGTGCAGTCATGGGCATGAGTTGATGTGCCCTGTGAGAGCAGAAACAAATTATTTAAAAAGTAGTCATAAAGACTTCAACTTTTCTGTGGAGAACTCGAACAAAGAAAGCAAGAATGTCCTTAATGGAAGGAGTTAAAGACAACAAAGCTAAATCAGTAGTCCCAGTCTCATGTAGTTTACATAGGTAAATTACATATGTTAAAATAAACATTTTGGGGGAAAAAAAACCAGATTTGATTATTTATCTCTAAAATATTTTGCAAATAAATCTTGGTTCCACCAAATTAATATTAAAATAAAGCAAAACACAAAGTCAGAATATTTCAGTTCACCTTTTTTAAGTGAAAGAATTCCATTTTTAAAATTGAAATGACATTATTTAGACATTTTCTTATAGTTTGCTTATAAAAATAAAATACTTCAAAATGATTTAACCTGAAATAAACATTATTTTTTAGCCAAATGAAATTATCTTTTACATATTAATAACAAGAACCTCCTAATTTACCAGAGTTTATTTTTAAAATGTTAATTTTGGGTTAATCCAAAATTAGATATTTTTGAAAACTACCAGTGAACTGAAAAATCCTTTTTTATGTTGTATTTCAGGTACTATAAGAGCTCAGTAAAATAGATGGCACCTACACTTGCTGCCTTTGAGTTGCAGCCAGGATTTCCTTTCACTGGAGCAAATCCAATTACAACATCAGTTCTGATCTGAAAGCCAGATTTTTGAAGGCATTAAGGAATCTTAAAATGTAGATAAGTGTCCTGTGAGATTTACAAAATGTCCTAAGTATGCAATTCCTATTGAAATGAATTGCTGTTGCAGGTTTAGTTGATATTTTAAATCCCAGTAGATGCCTAAGGCTGGATGGAGTTTTCTCTCAGTTAGAAGCATATATAGTCATAACAAGTTCTAGTTCCTAATATGTATTTCACCTCTAAGGTGCCTCATGACATGTTTAGGATGTCCCCAAACACATACTACCAAATAATTCCTGTTCTCATGCCCCAAATCTGGAAATACACCAGTGAAGTGCCTTTGGGACCATAATCAGAGACTACTTTCAAGGTTGTTGGAGAGCTTCTTCACTGGTATATTTTTGGCTTTAGATCATGGACATGGGAGCAGGGGGCCAGCTGTTTCCAGAACCATAGAATAGTAGAAAAAAGGGCTGAGGGAGGACCTTAAGAGTCCACCCCCTATCCCTAGACATGAACAAGTATAATTTTACCATTCCTGATAGCTAACTTTCTAAATATCCAAAAGTGATGGACATGCCACAAATTCCCTAGGGGATTTTTGATATTGTTTAACTATCTTTATAGTTACATTTTTTAAAAGATGTTTAGCCTGAATCTTTTTTGTTGCAAATTAAGCACATTGCTTTTTGTCTTGGCTGTAATAAACATGAAGAACATTTTTAAAACCTTCTCTTTGGAGTATTCTTTTACATATTTGAAGCCTATTACCACGTCATCACCAGGGATCCTGGTTTTCTCTGAGTTAAAAAAAAATCCCCAATTTTCAGTTAAAAAAAAGTAACCTTAAATCTATATTTTCCCATGATTTAAATAAAACATTGCTAATATACAGATATCTGTATAGGGGTATTTCATTTAAGTCATGGAAAAATGTGGATTTGTGGTTATTTTTTTAATAAAAAATAGGGGGATTTTTTTAAATCAGAAAAAAACAGGATCCCTGGTCATCACAGTGTTCTGTAACCTAAACAACCCCATTTTTTTCAGTCTTTACTCATATTTACACTGCTGCTTGTATCAAATCACAATGTGCAACACTTGAGCCCACTGAAGTCACTCAAACCTGATGAAATGCTCAAAATCTAGAAATATGCCAGCGAGACCATTGTAAGGTGGTCCCCAGAAACTCTCTTTGGGGCTGTTGTAGACTGAGGACTCAATAGTGGGTGCAGACAGATAAGTCGACAGCAGAATCCATATCTGCAACCTGGATGTGAACAAGCTGTAACTGAACACCTCAGAATTGGGACTTATAACTGACACAGTGTTGACAAACTTTATAGGGCCATAAATCTAAAGCTAAGTACAGCCTAGAAGATGTTGACTATTTTTTAAGTGTTCAGTCCTTTAAATTGTCATGACTTCTGGCAACCCCTTCAAGATGAAAACTACCTAGAAATGTAGGAGTTACTAAAGTTAAGGTGGTTTCTTTCTTTGCTATAGGCTTCGATTAAGGGGGCACAGGGGATGGGAGTTATTTCATTGTAATTTGTTTTCCCCTTCTGAATATGGTAGGTCAAAGTATAGCATTGTAATAAAAGACTCTGAAAAAAGTTGTTGTTTGTTTCTCCAATTACAGTTCCTGAGCTGTACCTCTGAGCACTTGGCCTTGACGATGGCATGCCAGAAGTCCTCTGAGTAGTTAAATATTGAGACATATGATGTTTGTTTATATAATATGCAATGAATGAATATTCAGTGAAAATTGACATAGCAGTGAATTCTAGTTTTATAATGAAAAGTAAAAAAGCTATTTATCAACTACAGGGTAGTTTTATTGTTGATGGAATAAGGAGGAACATTTATCCATTCTCTGAGTTATAGAAATATTTTTTATGGACCAAATAATATTTTCTTAAAGACACCTCAACCATCAGAATACTATCAACCCATGTGTCATCAGACCAGTGAATTATTAAGTGCAGTTGCTTTCTCCTTTTTCCTTTCTAACAGTTGGCAGGCAGCCATTCTGAATTTCAGAAGTCACTGGAATAGGATATAAGGACTGCTGGTGTGGGAGGGATCATAGGATAGTAGGAAAGTAGGGCTGGAAGGGACCTTACAAAATCATCTAGTCCAGCCCTCTGCTCAAAGCAGGATCATCCTTGACTAAACTATCCCAGCCAAAGAAATATAAGGGAATTTATATGGGAACATTACCTTATAAGAATACGTATCTTATGTATCTAAAGAAAACTGCTGGAAAAGAAACAAGCTGAGCAAGTGACAGGTGAACTCCAGGGATCCTGGCTTTCTCTGATTACCAACCCCCCCCCCCTTTTTGGATTAAATAAAGTAACCCAAAATCCACATTTTCCAGAATTAAAATGAAATGCCACTATATATACATATGTGTGTGTGTGTGTGTATGTGTGTGTGTGTGTGTGTGTGTACACACACACACACACACACCCATATATACATATATACACCACAGAGTGTTCTTTCATTTTGATCCTGGAAAAATGTGGATTTTGCATTCATTTTTTAAATCTGAAAATTGGGATTTTTTTTTTTTATCAGAGAAAACCAGAATCCCTGGTGATAACATAAAAAAGAAAAAACAGTTGATGTAGTAGGAGAAAGCGAGGAAATTATGGTGGCAGCATACATCTGTAAGAAAAGCAAACCTCAGTCTTAAAAACTATGTGAAGCTGATGCAGGAATAAATAGAACTGGACTGGCACAGATATCCATATGGGTGAATCTACATTTAATATCTATTAGTTGGTTGCTTGTGATTTTAGGGGCCTGGGAATGATGATCCAAGTCATCCATTCCAGTCCTATGTGCTTGTACAAGGGAAGAGTGCAGGAACCTTGAAGGCCAGGATGAATTAACACAAGCACAAGGTGACCTATCACCTGGACAAGGGAGAAGAGATTGATGTCATATATCTTGACTTCAAAAAAGCCTTTGACCTGGTTTCCCATAATCACCTCTTAGAGAAACTGGTCAATTGTCGCCTTGAGTCCTCCACGATCCACTGGCTGGAAAACTGGCTCCGGGGTCGGACCCAGAGGGTAGGAATTGATGGAAGTCACTCATCGTGGTGTCCTGTGACCAGTGGTGTCCCCCAAGGCTCTGTCCTTGGACCCATACTGTTCAACATCTTCATTAATGATGTGGACACTGGAGTCAGAAGTGGACTGGCCAAGTTTGCTGATGACACCAAACTTTGGGGAAAAGCATCCACACCAGAAGACAAGCGGGTGATCCAGGCTGACCTGGACAGGCTCAGCAAGTGGGCGGACGAGAATCTGATGGTGTTCAACGCCGATAAATGCAAGGTTCTCCACCTTGGGAAGAAAAACCAGCAGCATCCTTATAGGCTGGGCAGTGCTATGTTGGCCAACACTATGTAAGAAAGAGAGTTGGAGGTCATCATTGACCACAAGATGAACATGAGCCTGCAATGCGATGCTGCGGCTAGTAAAGCGACCAAAACGCTGGCTTGCATCCATAGATGCTTCTCAAGCAAATCCCAGGACGTCATTCTCCCCTTGTACTCGGCCTTAGTGAGGCGGCAGCTGGAGTACTGCGTCCAGTTTTGGGCTCCACAATTCAAAAAGGATGTGGAGAAGCTTGAGAGAGTCCAGAGAAGAGCCACGCACATGATCAGAGGTCAGGGAAGCAGACCCTACGATGACAGGCTGAGAGCCCTGGGGCTCTTTAGCCTGGAAATGCACAGGCTCAGGGGTGATCTGATGGCCACCTATACGTTTATCAGGGGTGACCACCAGTATCTGGAAGAACGTTTGTTCACCAGAGCGCCCCAAGGGATGACGAGGTCGAATGGTCATAAACTACTACAAGATCGTTTCAGGCTGGACATAAGGAAGAATTTCTTTACTGTCCGAGCCCCCAAGGTCTGGAACAGCTTGCCACCGGAGGTGGTTCAAGTGCCCACATTGAACACCTTCAAGAGCAAACTGGATGCTCATCTTGCTGGGATCCTATGAACCCGGCTGACTTCCTGCCCTTTGGGCAGGAGGCTGGACTCGATGATCTTCCAAGGTCCCTTCCAGCCCTAATGTCTATGAAATCTATGAAATCTATGAAGCATAACTGAAACTTTAAAACTGGTAGTCTACTTCCAGGCTCTAGAGGCTACATAAAACACATAATCTGTCCTGTTATCATTTATGAAGCCATCTGCACCCCTCATTTGAAACAATAGATTACCTCCTCAGCATTGTTCCAAGGTTTTTTGAATGTGATACCTCCCTATATAAACCAGGTTTATTTTGAGTTGTTTTTCCTAAATAATAAAGTTTCTATTCACATGTAATAAATATCCATTTGTATACAATCTTATTCTTATGGATTATGATCATGAATTATTTTCATTCATACTTCATTTTTGTTACTGGTAAATGATAAACTGAGACTATATATCATCTTCCAAATAAGGGGCAAAGTATTATTGAAATCAGTGGGATCACTTACATACTATGCTGAATGGGATAGATTAAATCTTATGTTTACAGTAAAGTATATTATTTAATCTATGACAAAGGCTGTTTAAGAAGGACTACCAGCAGGTTCTAATCCTAATACATAAAACAATGCAACAGTAGGAAAGGGGCCGGATCTGTCCAGGCTTGTTCACACTGTTATACCTTATGCCCCAAGTAGATCCATTCATTTTTTTAATGTGGTACAAAGTGAGCGAGATGCTGAATGGGCTGTGGCCTTAAGTGATTAGGAATAATGGGGGTGATGTGATACTGCAATACTGCTTCATATAAATTCTACATTACTTGATTGATGGAGTCAAGTAATGAAAGTTAGTTAAGTATTTTGTCAAATCAGGTACAGGCAGTACGTTGTTAAAAAATAGAGGCCTGAAGTGTTTTCTTTAACTTTAGACCTGTTTAGAACTTATGTTTTTATTGGTGGTTTTGAATCCGAGACAAAAAGAAATCTAAATGCATTCTTCCTTCTTTCCTTCCTAGTGCTAAACGTTGATTATCATCTTATGTCAGATGATGTATATAAAAGATTAAGCTGGCATCATTAGGCCAATTCTTTTACTATTGCATTAAAAATAGATATCCTACTTGAAAGCTATGTTTGTTCCATGTTTATGGATTGGATTTTCATTTTAAACTTTATCTTCCAGTTTTATGTTTGAGAAATGTATGGTAAATGAAATCCCCTGCTACTGTCACTTAATAACATACCTGAAATTCAGCAAACAGTAATTTAAAGTACCTAGAATGTTAAAATCTTGCTTATCAGAAATGATACATAGCATTAATAAATAACGAGCACTATGGTGAATAAAACATAAGATGGGCATTTTTGAGAGTGAAGGGATAATTTAGCTGAACTTTGTATACTATATCTATATATATAACATGGAAACATGACATAGTATATAAAATACTGACATACACAAATTCTGTAAGTATGTATGAAGTAGGAAGTGCATAGTAGAATCTGTGTACACTTATTAGAAGGAGTAATTAAGGAAGGTGAGCTGTCTAGAGAAAATCTCTGATTTTATTGTATGTCTTCCCTACTATTCCTAGTTCATTAAAACTACACAGTCAACAAGGGAGATGTGAGAATAAATGTATATATTCAGAACAGTAAATTACTAAAGGTAGATAATTATCATTCAATCCATCAAGAATTAAGAAAGATGTAAAATTACATCAAAACCAGGAATTTCATTGGAAGTTTAGACAATATCAACATTTTTCAGATTGTCAATAGGAAAAATTGTCAACCAGCCTACAGGTACTGAACCTAATTGGCAGTAACCACAGTTAATTACAGTTAACACTCCTCCACACACAATATACAAGCAAGCCCCCTCCCCCCTGCCCGTACTTCCTGGGCAAGGGGAGAGTCTTCTGGTGGCAAAGATCAGAGGTTGGGGCAAGACTTCTTGTCACAAGATGGCAACTGGGGGGGCGGGACACCTGTCAAGGGACAGGCATACCCTTGCATCCCTTGATGCCTTACCAGAACTACTTAAGTGGCCCTCCAGCCGAAATAATTACCCACCCCTAATGTAGAGTCTGTGTGTGGAAACAGTGACACCTAAATGAATCCCCACAGACTTGGGGATTTTGTTACAATGTGTATTAGGTGTACTATCAACATTAGGTGCTGGCATGTCTAATTTGAAGATGACTAATGAACTTAGGTGTGAAGGAAAAAAAAACCCAAGACATTAGCTAAGCCAAGATGTTGGCACATCTGGGTATGTATGGAAGCAGACCTTCAGATCCTCAAGTAATTTCACCAGTGAAAGCTTAAGTGAGTTTCAGGGTTTTGAGATTGTCCTGTAGCTTTACTCTTAGACTTAGGTGTCTAATTTCCACATTAATTGCACTTACAACAATAATGGGATACTCTATAACACTTTTCATTAAAAAAAAAACTCAAAGCACTTTACAAATATTAGTGATTTAATCCTCACAACACCCCATGTGAGGTAAGGAAGAATTATTGCAGGGATCCTGGTTTTCTCTGATAAAAACAAATCTCCAAAGACCACATTTTTCTGTGATTAAAGTGAAACATTACTATATATATAGATTTCATAGATATTATAGATTTCATAGACATTAGGGGCTGGAAGGGATCTTGTGATATCATTGAGTTCAGCCATAGGCAGGAAATCTGCTGGGGTCAAATGACCCCAGCAAGATAAACATCCAGATGCCTTTGAATGAGTCCAGAGTAGATGCTTGCACCACCTGTGGGGGGAGTCTGTTCCAGACCCTGGACACACGGAATATAAAGAAGTTTTTTCTTATGTCCAGTTTAAAGCGGCCTTTCATGAGTTTATGGCCATTAGACCTTGTTATCCCTTAGGAAGCCCTGGTGAACAACTGTTCTCCCAGGTCCTGATGCACCCCCCTTATATACTTGTAGTCTGCCACCAAGTCCCCCCAACCCTTCTCTTCTCCATGCTGAAGAGTCCCATGTTTCTCAGCCTCTCCTCATAAGGCTTGCCCTCTTGGCTTTTGATTATATGGGTGGCTCTCCTTTGGACTCTCTCAAGCTTATCCATGTCCCTCCTGAAGTGTGGGACCCCAACTGGACACAGTACTCCAGTTGCAGCTTCACCAAGGCTGAGTAAAGTGGGAGGATGACGTCCCTGGTTTTGCTCGAGATGCATCGGCGGATGCATGCTAGAGTTTGGTTTGCTTTGCCAGCTAAGGCATCACATGAGTGGCTCATATTTATCTTGTGGTCAATCAGGACCCCCAAGTATCTTTCAGTCATGGTGCTAGTGAGCATAGCACTGTTGAACCTATAAGTATGCTGCTGGTTCTTCCCTACACTTCCCTGCACTTCTCTACATTGAAGGCCATAAGGTTTTGGTCTGTCCACCTTACGGGTGTGTTCTGGTCAGCCTGTAACCCCAGCCTCTCTTCCAGTTTGACCACTTTCCCCCACAGTTTAGTGTTGTTTACTAACTTTGCCAACCTGCATCTGATGCCTGAATCCAGATCATTAATGAAGATGTTGAAGAGTACTGGCCCAAGTACTGAGCCCTGAGGGAAACCACTGGTTACTGTGCACCATGTTGATTCGTTCCCATCAACTAGCACTCATTGGGTCCAACCCCAGAACCAGTTCCCCAGCCATTGGAACATGTGACAGTTGAGGCCACAGATCCCTAGCTTAACCATGAGGTCATCATGGGAGACTAAGTCAAAGGCTTTCTTAAAATCCAGATATATGACATCAACCTCATCTCCCTTGTCCAGGCAATGCATCACCTAGTCATAGAAGGAAATGAGGTTGGTGAGGCAAGACCTACCAGTAACAAAGCCATGTTACCTGGCATTCAGAAGGTTGCCTTCCATTAGCCTGTTGCTGATGGATCCCTTGATGCTTTTGTCCAAGATCTTTCCAGGGATGGCTGTCAAACTGATTGGTCTGTAATTCCCTGGATCCTCCTTCCTTCCTTTTTTGAAGATTGGGAACCACATTGGCTTTTTTCCAGTATTCTGGAACCTTACCTAACACCACACATTTTCAAATATCTTCATCATAGGGTACACTATGATGTCTGCAAGCTCCTTCAAGACTCTTGGGTGCATTCCATCTGGGCCCATGGACTTATGGATGTCTAGCCTCTTGAGGTGTTCCCTCATCTGATCTACATCAATTGTTGGCCTATCTCCCACTCCCTGGGTGATTTGCATCCAGTCTAACAGTGTGACCCCCATGGGTGGGTGGAACACTGAAAAAAAGTAATCATTTAGGAGACTGGCCTTTTCTTGGGCATCAGACATCAGCTGCCCCATTTGATCTCATAGGGGTCCAGTGTTGCCTTTGTCCTTTCTCTGAGTTCCCACATTTCTGAAGAAAGGCTTTTTGTTGTCCTTGATACCCGTGGCTAGCTTGAGTTTGGTTTCTGCCTTGACTTTTCTGGACTGTACTGCACATGTGCGGGCTAGTGCTGCATAGTCCATCTTGGTGATGCTTCTCATTTTCCATTTGGCATAGGCTTCTCTTTTAAGCTTCAGGAGGTCCAATAGTTCCTTCTTTGCCAAGGGGGCTTCCATGCCTGATGACTGCATTTCTTGTGGGATGGAATGGATTTCCCTTGCACTTCAAGGATTGTGTTCTTAAGGAATAACCATTCCTTGTGGACTTCCCTTTCTAAAGTGGCATGGCCTCTTAGTGTCTGACTAACCAATCTCTTGAGTTTGTGAAAGTCAGCCATCCCAAAGCTGAGGATTTCTGTTTTACTGAGAGATTTTTCCACCCTGCGTTGGACAGAGAAAGTGATCAGTTCATGGTCACTGTCACCAAGCTTCCCCTTGATCCTCAGATTGCTCACCAGATCATCCCATTTGGCCAGAACCAGATCCAGCAGTGCCTGTCCCCTAATCGGCCCATAGACCTCTTGTGTTAGGTAGAGGGTATCAAAGCAAGCAAGAACATTATGCAACCAGTAAGATTTGGCCAAGTGCTCTTCCCACAAGATGTCAGGGAGGCTGAAGTCCCCCACGATGATCATGCATCAGAAATGTGTGACATCAGCCAGTTCCCTACTGAATTCATGGTCTAGCTCATCTTCAGCTCTTCTTCATGGGGAGGTCTATAATAGACCCCTACAAGTATATCTCCTTCCCATACTCTCCCCGTATTTTAACTCAGAGGGTCTCGAGATGCCCCTCATGCTTAGTAAACTCAGTTTGAAGGGAAGTGTACTGCTCCTTGATGTACAGAGCTACACCCCCACCCCTCTTCCTAACGTGGTCCTTCCTATACAAGGTATAGCCTTCTATACCAACAGACCAGTCATAGGTGGAGTCCCACCAGGTCTCCATTATCCCTATGAGATCATAACCTTTATCACACAAGATAAGGGCCAGTTCCACTTGCTTGTTTCCCAAGCTCCTGCCATTTGTGTACAGGTAGTTGAGTCTGCCTTGGGAAGCCCTAGGCTTCCTTATGTGATGGAACATGGCCTTTCCTTGCGCTGTCATAGGAGTAGGTTCCCTTGGGCTACCTAAGTTATTTCTACTGTGGTTGAATATATATATATATATATATATATATATATATATATATATATATATATATATATATATATATATATATATATTAGTGATGTTTCATTTTAATCATGGGAAAATGTGGATTTTGGATTACTTTTTTAATCCAAAAATTGGGGATTTTTTTTTAATCAGAGAAAAGCAGGATCCCTAATTACATTTTATAGATGAAGAAGTTGAGCTAGGTGGCTTGTCCAAGATCACACACTTTTGCAGGCCTGGTCTCTATCTGTTACACTTTGCTTCCTCTGAGACTTACATTTATAGAAGTTTTTCTGTTCATCAGTAAAAAAAGCTAAACTTTTATAGAGATAAACTTTTATAGAGAAAAAATCTGTGACTTAGTGTCAGACTAATATCTAAGGCAGGTGAAACCACTATGCACTTTACAGAAGCCTAGATAAGTATCTTTTAATGACCCCATACTTTTATATAATTAGGTGACAGATAAAGAAAACAACAACTTTACCTATTGGACACAGGGTTCATAATTACCTGAATTTGTTCCAGTTTCATTCATTTGTTGAAATTGCCCATAATGCATTCAGATCTCAGGTTTGCATTAAAGAAAGACACTCTCTTTACACACTAGTAGAAAAGACAGTACTGGAAGATTTCTGTTTGCAGGGTTCATGAACTATAGGGTACAGAAAATGTCCTTGGAATCTGAAAACATCATCCAGCAATATTGGATTTGTGTCAGGAACGTAAAATATTTAAAGACAAATAATAGGAGATCACAGGCAATTCCAGTATACTGTGTGGACATTTTGTCAGCCCTTAGATTTACAACACCCCAGTTCTATCTGTGTGGGCATAAACCAGTCAAGTTGTTCTACAGCAGGTGCCATAATCATTTTACAGGGCATTATAAAAGGAATATGCAACAAGGACATATTCCCCCTAAGGAAACCCATAAATAAGAACAAAAGAGTTTTTTGGGGGAGGAAGGAGTAAAGGCCATTTAGCCTGTCAAAACACATTCCCTTTTCTGTATTTCATTTTCTTCATGGTGCCACATAACCATTGTTTCTTGAATGATCCCAGTGCTTTTCCTTGAATAACCTTGACTAATAGGCCATCAGACACATTTACTATTCTTCAAAAGCCCAATTGCTTCGCAAAGTCAGCATAATATGAATTTCTCTTGATTTCAATATATGCTCTCTTGGCCTATGATTAGTCAGTTAAGTCTAAAACTGTGACATTTCCTTGTGTTGTTTTAATGATATAGGTAGAAATATGACAGTTTATTTCCACATACACATGTATCCATATATGAAAAAGCCACATAATTCAATAACATTCAAGCAAAGAGCCACACAATCTAATATAGACACAATCTAATATACGCATCCTAAAGCATTCAGAAAGAGAGAATTTCAAATGTCCTTTTCCTGACCTGATATATTTAGCATAATAGCCAACAATAAAACAACAGGAAAACAGAGGAGGGGAGCTATGTGTTTTCATCAAATTTGTGATCCTCTACATTTAACAGTGATCTAACTGTTTGGGGAAGACATCCTCTCCTCCTACTTGGGCTTTCTTATTGCCAGGGGTGATGTAAAGACCAGACAGAAGAAGTCTGAATCATCCTGCAACTGCAGACTTGCTATATTTCAGTTAACCAATGATGAAGTGGCTTTGTTTTCAGATTTTGGACTCTGTTTGGACTTGGAATGCATATCCACAAAGAGGATATTTATCCTTCTCCCTAGACAAAACAGAAGGTCAAAAAGTCAGAAAAGACAAAGCAGGAA
>NW_005841894.1:102476-143261 GCF_000455745.1 Alligator sinensis
TGGGGAAGGAATAGGCACAAGCTGGACTCTAGACTCCTAGTTTCTTGTTTGAGTAAATGACCCACTGTGGAAAAAAAATCATAGTTAAAGTGAAGTGGAACTTTATAGCCTTTATTTCCTCTCAAAGGCATTTGAGAAAGGCTTCACTACCTTCACCCCAACCCAGAGTGGAACAACACCACTCTTCCTAAGTGTCTGCAAACTTTTTCTCTAAGAGACTATGAAAGCAATTGATTACAATGATCCAAAAAGAGGTCCTAGATAACAAATTTGTATTCATTTTTCTACAAGGGCAGAGCAGATGTATATGAGGATTAAAATGCAGAAGCATTTGAGATATTATCCTCCTCTTCAGTGCTGTACCTAGACTCCTGGCGGCCCCAGGCGAACTTTTACTATCGGGCCTACCTTTGCCAGAGATTATGATAATAATAATTGGACAATGGAAAAAATACCATTTTAATAAATTTTTGGGCTCCCTTTCTGTCTGGGCCTCAAGAAGCTGCTTGGTTCACCCATGCCTGTGTCTGGGTCTGCTCCTCTGAATCTTAATCTTTGCTTGCAAATCCAACCAAAGGTTACAGTTACCTGAGAGAAACAAAATGCGCTGCAAAGGCAGGCTCTCCATGTCTTCCTTTCTTTCTCCTGAATCCTCATCAGCATCTACTGCAGCCCATAGGACCCACCATGAATCCCTTTTCTCTCCTGGGTCTAGGGTCCCTTAGGTCACCTCTACACCATAAAAGTGTCCTGGGCAGGATGCCCTGAGGACAGCTAACTGATCCACTCCCACTTGTAAGCTCCAAATCCAGAAATCCCATAGTGAGGCTGCTGTAGGTTCAGCCCCAGAAACTAGCACCAGGACCACTAGATATGAAGTCCTGGAGGGCAGCAGCAGACAGGGGATGCCCTTGAGCAGCAGTTCCCAAACTGTGGGTCATGACCCCAAATGGGGTCACAACATCAGCAGATGCAGTTTGGAGCTCTCCCACATGTCAGGTCCACTAGTTGGGCTGCAGAGGCCTGGGGGAAGGGAAACAGTGTGGGAAACCCCAAGCCCACAGTGGCAGCTCACATCCTCCCCCACCCCATGGGCTCTAATTTGGCCATACTGCCTGTGTGGAGGGTGCAGGGGTGGGGAGCTAGGCTCTGTGCTCGGCCTCAGCAGCTGTTGCTTCCTGCAGGCAGCAGCCGGGGCTCAGGCACTGCTGGGTGGGAGGGCAGGGGGCTGTGGGCACTGGCCCTGGGGCACCTCAGGAGAGTGAGAGGCTGCAGGTTGGGAGTGAGGGGCATCGGCAGGGCCAGGGGCCGTGGGTTGGGAGTGAGGGTCATCTGGGTTGGTGGGAGGCTGCAAGTAGGGAGTGAGCGGCCATGCTAAGGAAATGAGGTCATGCGGAGGAAAGGTTAGGGAAGCACTGCCCTAAAGCATCTTCACCAGCACATTTCTGAGTTTGGAACATAACTTCATGAACACATGGGCAAGAGGCACTCAGAAACAGCCTAGCCAGGAAATGCCACTATCACAGTGCCCTTCATAGTTTGGTAATATCTGTTTTCACCCCTGGTCAAGCCAGGGAATAGTAAACCTTGAATGCTTGGATCCTTTAAATCAGTCAGAACCAGGTAGGAGACATTTCCCATCTTCTTAAAGAGCCTTATCCCTATCACTATTTCATTTTCTCTTTGCTTCCTCTTTTGATTTATCTCTATGAATTCAGCATAATTCCATACAGAATAAGTGAAGTTCCTATACTATGCATATTTTGCATATATTTTGTATATGTGTGTGTATTATATATGTGTGTGTGTGTACATATATGTGTGCTAATGTGTATATATATACATATATATATATAATGCATATGTGTGTATATATATTTATAAATGTATGTGCATGTATATGTGTATATTTGTGATATATGTAGATATGTATATAATATAGTACATACATATCCATATAAAATGTGCATGCGTGCGTGTGCTTTTCATAAAAATCACCAAGGTTTTAACTATTGTTGTTATAAATCAGCATTATATGAATACCTATCAGCAGCAAGGAAGAAGCAGGGAAGTGTTTTTTTGACCCCAACCTGGGCTGCTGAGCCACAATACCTTCTGGAGGGTTTGTATGTAATTGCTTGCTCATGGCTATGCCTAGAATCAGTGTTGCCCAATGACTTCAAAGGGTTGGGCCTTTCCAGGCAAACTTACCAGTTTTCTACTTGAATCTTTGGGAAAAATTCTTTACCTAATGCTAGAAAGAAAACTTCCCAAATGTGATAGCTTAAAAATGACGTAAAAAAGAAAAAGTAAAAAACAAACAAACAAAAAGCAGCAAAAAAGAAATTCAGAAAAGAAAAACTCCTGTAAATCATAATTAGCATAGAACCGTCAGTCCTCAGCATTGGTGTAAAACGTACCCTCCTACCATTTCTATTGTCCGTAAAGCCCTTTTAGCTTTTTTTTTTTTTTTTTTTTGCAGCAAGAAACATAAACACATCCCTGGCTGCCGTTTTTTCATCTATATAAATGACAGCTCTGGAATAGGGGCAGGCCTCATTACTATGCATGGAATTGGAAAAAAGTATAGCAATGAAAAAGCATTTGAAAAAGTATCAGCCTGGGCTATTGCATAGCATTAAATAAAGCTAAAACTACCAGCATAAATGAATAAGAAATAGCTTGCACAATTTCTTAAAGGTCCAACTGAGCATGTCTAGGCAATATGTCTTCCCATTATTCACACCTGATCTACAAATGTGAACACTCCTGATGATTCAGCAGCAATTAATAGAACTCCTTTTTGTGGCTATTGTCAGTAACACCAAAGGGAACTGTAGAATCGGTGGAAAAGAAAAAGATATAAAGGATTGGCTCATTTGATTGTTAAACATAAGGAAGTAACTTTTTGTTTCACATGTTTAGCTACTTGCCTCTGGAGAAAGGTATCACATGCATCAGTAGAGCTAGGGATAGTAAAATTGCTCCAAGACTAGATTATGAGCATCTGTTTCACTGCCATATACAGGAAAGCTCTATCACTCTTCCTCCAAAAGACACCCCGAAGTGTTGTCCCTATGGTAGTCAAGAGATGGTAATTATTTTCTGAAGCATTGAAGTATGTGCTTAGAAAAATGTGATGTTTCCCTAAAACCACATGTTTATAATTTTCCAGAATTTATTCTTATATTTTTTACACATTGGAGCTACTACAAGGATTAATATTCAATATTGTTAAGTATTGTTTTTTAAAAAAGGATAAGTGAGATACCTGCATTGTGCAAAGAACTAAATATGTTGGGTACAATTATGTAACTTCTGAAAGTTTCCCTTTATAACCCAAGAAGCTAGAGCTACTTATAAATGCATAAAACAATGGAGAGCACAAAAATCTCCTAAATCTTCTCACTTTTGGAGCTGAAAACAAAGGCAACCTCCCAATTTGTTTGCATAGACAAGTTGTATCTTTACAACAGTTTCTCAGCTGTTTAAAATACAAAACAAAAGAATCTGATAAAATCCGAGGGAAAATGATACTCATTAAAAAAAAAAAATAACATGACCTGATGTAATATAACTTACCTAGTTAATTTTTTTTATTTGATACCAGCTGTCAGGTCAGATATACAATATAAAGCTATTTGCAACAGATGAAGCAAAGCAAATGTGAAAGCACTTCTGTGACCTTGTAGATTCCACATTTCACTGACTCCCACAGTGATCACCTAATTGTTTGATATCATATAACTAGAGACCCAGCTCCTGCAGAAGACAGGATTTAGGACTTATATTTTTCACCTTGATGGTGCCTAGATTTTTTTAGTAGAATCCAGAACAAGTATGACCTAGTGTCCTTCTATTCTACTTATGAACAATTAGCACTTCAGGGCCACTTAAAAATAGCCAAAAAGGGTGGGTTGACTGCACCTAGTCTACACTGATGCAATTTATTTTAAGTCACAGGAATGCAGACAAGGAGCAGCGAGTGCAGCCATTCACTGCTCCTGGGAGTTGCATGGGGAGCCCAGTATAAATAACTCAGGATGGCAAAAGGGTAAGTGGGATGTGGGGGCGGGGGTTAGTGGGTCCATGGTGGTGCTAGTGGGTCCATTGTGAGGGGGAATTGGATGGTCCAAAGGGTTGGCAGGATGAGGTGGGGGTTGGGGGTCCATGGGGGCAGGATTTGAGGATCTTGGGCGGCGTTGCCTAGTTGGGGACTAAAAATAGCCCTGTCAGATTCAGGGAGTGACAATAGCATAGCTATGGAACTGGGGTGAGTAGCTGGGCTTTCCCAGCCCCAGTTGTGCTGCAAATGAGTGCAGGTATTTGTGATATCAGGTTAACCCCTTCATAGATTAGGTTAACCCAATCTCAATCTGAGTTAGTGCACTCACTTAGGTAAACTAACTTATATTATGCGCGCCATTTGTGGGGGAAATTTAAGCCCTCTGCATGCCTGTACGATCAGGTATTTAGGTAGACATGATCCTGGTTTGGTCAATGTAAGTGTGATGCCTATACATACCCAGAGAAATGTAGCAAACGGGATAGTCTTAAATCATGCCCCTCTCTGAGTATTTGGAGTCTCACCCAGGGCTGCAGGGAGTTATCCCTTGGAATCTGCGGCCCAGAATTCTCTTTTGAATGTAGATGCCTATGCATTTTCCTTCTTTCTTTCTAAGACGTGGTTCCCTGTTATGAATATTTTATATATATGGTTTAGATGTTGGAGACTCCAGTTTAATTCTCACCTATTTTTGAAGGTATTCAAACCCCTGTGTTTTCCCTCTCCTCCTCACCTCCTGGACAAAAGTGCCATGATTCCTGAGCCATAGGCTACTGTTTGTGAAACCATGTCTGTCGTTCTTGCGATTTTTGTGTCACTCTGCAGAAAAGGAGTCATTGGACCAGAGAAGCAGGGAGCACATCAAGCAACATGACTCTTTAGCCTAATAGTTAATATACTCATCCAGAAAGAATGATTCTTACATTCTGGTCTTTGTGCCTAGCACTTTCTGTATAATTTGAAGATTTGGGTTTATGAATTTAGAAAAGACTGTACCTGAGTTTCTGCTGGTTCTACCTTTTCAGTAGGTGCTTCCCACATACAATTTTTATATACTGTAATGTTTTTTACTACATTTATAAATAATAAATTCAGACTTTTAATTCTGCTTATCCTCAAAAAACAGAGCTCCCACCTTTCACCACCCCACACATACCCTTTTGTGTCTGTCTTAGAATACTGTAACACTAAGTTACTACTGCAAAATTCTAAAACTCTATTCCAAATAAGCTTAAAGAGATGCTGAAGTTATATTCAGCAGACTTTTAACTCTAGGAAAAATTGTTAGAGGCTATTTGCTCTATTATTAAATTTCAACTCTGACTACTTCTGGTCTTGTATTAGCCCTCTGTGTTACCATTGGTTTCACTTCTTTCACATGGCAGGACAGGTGATCAACAACAGTCAGATAATCATGTCCAAATTTATGGCCTAGCATATGGCTGTTCAGTTTCTAAGTGGCTGGAGGCTGCAGGCCACACTTGCAGGGGTTGGACTAGTGGGGGCTGCCAGTGAGGGCAATGTACACTGGGTCTACACACTGTATGTCCCCTCCCACACAGCACCATGTGCCCAAGTGCCCCACCTCGCTGTCATCTCCCCAACCCTGCACTCCCCCTGCTGCATTGTGCTTCTCAGGGACCCCAGGCCATGGGCTCCCTGACCACTGTGAACAGTGCTCCACTGTGCCACTCCACCCTCTGGGCTAAAGAAGGGAAAGCTGGAAGGTGAGTGTAGCTGTTTCTGCAGTCACAGCAATGTGGGGAACAGCAAGTGGGTTGGAGCACAGGGGTCACATTTTATCATCCAAAGTGGGCACTAATGTACAATGTGGGACATATTTTGTGACTCATATCTGTAATGATGTTGTGGTCTCTAAACTTCAAGAGGTATTGGTTTAATTTATTGCTTCTGATACAATGGGAAGAGTCTTCAGTGATTTCTCTGCAATGTGATTGTCTGAAAAGTATGAATTTTTTTTAATTTACTGCATGTATCTTACCTCATTTAAATGAAAAGAATAATGTGAACTGCACTTTTAAGATGCTTTTGCCCCAAACCCTTGATTTACCAGCACAACTGTTGTTAACATTAATAGGATTCACTTAAAAATTTAGAATAGAAAGTATCGCTTAGTTAGGAATATATGAATATAAATTGTGATTGATTTGAATGATCTTTTAGTCCCAACTACTATTTAAAATTATGATTCCTAATTTATTCCATGATACATTTGTTTTGTTAATAATTCTGTAAATGAGACTTGAATTTTTCAGCATGGTTCTGCCATAGGAATAGGAACAGAAATTAAATAAGTAGCAGTATATCTATTCAAATCTCATTTTGGTTGATTAAGGCAACATATAATTAATGGAGCATAGGGACTGAAAAATGAATAATTGTGGCAGATTATTGTATTTGTTGAATTTACCGTGTAGGTTTGTATGAGATATTTCATTGTACCAGAACTCCTGAAACATTTAAGGAGTTGTAACATTAATATCACTACCCAGAATTCATATTTTCTATTACAGTGAATATATTACATGCTGTCTGAGAGAGAAAAATAATGCAAGGATTAATTTAAATCAGATTACTACACCTTGGGCATGTCTACACCTGCTATTAAAGTGATTCAATAAACTACGACACCATTCATGATAAAGTTTAGTGTTTCTGGGCACTGCATTTGCCCATGCTCCAGGGATCGCTGTATGTTGAGAAGGGTCTGCTCCAACCCAGCTCAGTGTTCTGCAGAGGGGCTGGCAGGGTCATGAGGGTGCTTCAGTGTGGGGCTAACCAGCAGGCAGCCCCCACACTGAAGCATCCTCATGCCCTAGCCAGCCCCCTCAGCATCTACATGTGTGTTGTGACAGAGTAAATAACTCTGCCACAGGATAGTACTTGTGTTTGGTAGTACTATCCAATGGCAGAGTTAATTTGTTTACTCCATCCTAATAGCACTGCATGTGTATATGGTAACATTTTAATGTGGAACTGATTAGGCAACTCTGCAGTAAATGTCTCATGTAGATGTGCCACCTGATACTTCATTATTCTTGTACTGCTGGTTTCCACTTCCCTGATTTTAGTCATTTTGTCATGATGTAAATCAGAGTATATAAGAACCTACTCTATCCACTGTTAAACCACGTAAGTAAAGGTTCATGTGTAGTAGTTCACAGCTTCAAACCTTCCACCCTGCCACCTTAACACACTTAGTGTTCTTCCTTCTTCCTCCTATCCTGGTAGATAGAGTCAACTGCACCAACTATAAGCAAGTGCAGGTTAGGACAGTGATAGATGATACAATTATATTAATAAAAAATCAAGTAGAGCAAAATTATGTTTGCTGTCCTAGCTGATTTGTATCCTGAGGCTGCTTGAACTATATTTCCTTCTGTGGAAAAAAAAATAGAGTAGATACGTACTTCTGATATTTCCCAATTATTATGCGGTTCTTATTGTTTTAAACAGCAATAAGATTTAGGGTAAAACTTCATCAGGGATACTTTAAGACTTAAGCCCACCATTAGTTCTAGGGATATCAAAAGAAGCTTGCTTGAAAAGGATTTTTTTTCCATACTTGTCCATCTCTGTTGGTAGGAACTATCAACTACGTATCATTGTGTGCTGGTTAGTTGGACATTTCTACACCATTGTTGCACTACAACTTGTGCAGAGATATGACTGCTAGTATCATGAATGCCTTATGCCTCCTGAGGCTGGGGGGCATGACAACCACCCACAGGTGGTGGCTGCGACATCAGCAGCAGGGGATGCTGTGATTGGGGACTGCCCACGGGCAACTGTGATGACGTCAGTGGCAAGGGCAGGATGAGCAGGGACTGACTGCAGCCAGCTGTGGCAGTGTCAGCAGCAGGAGGCGAAGTGGTGAGCACTGAGAGGTGATCAGCAACTGCCCACAGATGCCATTGGCAGTGGTGGCAGTGGCCAATCTCGGGGGAGGCATGGCCAATCTCAGGGGGTGCACGTGCACCCACATGCACCCCCTACATGTTGCCAATGGCTAGTATACAAAGGGAAGGATTTCATAGGATTTCTTAGTATAAAGAGGGCATATACGTTCCCTGTCAATTTAACCACCATGTTGTCTAGACCTAGCTTGGTGGAGGTCATAGCAGAGCCCCTGGCATGGCTGTATGAGCACTTGTGGTGCTCTGGCCAGGTCCCAGAGGACTAGAAAAGGGCCAGTGTGGTCCCTATTTACAAGAACGGGAGAAAGGAGGACCTGGGTAACTATAGGCCAGTTAGTCTCACCTCAGTTCTTGGGAAGACCTTTGAGAAAATTATCAAGGAACACATCCGCGGGGGGCCTCGTGTGGGAGGTAATGCTCAGGGGCAACCAACATGGGTTTATTGCAGGCAGATCCTGCCTGCAGGAAGGAAACCTTGTTTCCTTTTATGACCAGGTCACAAAGTCCTTGGATGCAGGCATTGAGGTGGATGTCATCTACCTGGACTTCAAGAAGGCCTTTGACACTGTTTCTCACCCCATTCTCATAAAAGAAACTAGGCGACTGTAGTATTGATGCCTACACAGGCAAATGAGTGGCAAATTGGCTTGATGGTCGCACCCAGAGAGTGGTGGTGGATGGGTCATTTTTGACTTGGAGGGATGTGGGCAGTGGAGTTCCCCAGGGCTGAGTTCTTGGGCCTATGCTATTTGACATCTTTATCAGTGACTTGGAGGTAGGCGTGGAAAGCACGCTGTCCAAATTCACTGATGACACAAAGATGTGGGGAGAAGTGGGCACACTGGAGGGGAGGGACAGAATCCAACTAGATCTAGACAGGTTACAGAGGTGGCTGGATGAGAATAGGATGGAATTCAATGCAAACAAGTGCAAGGTGCTGCATCTAGGGAGAAGGAACCTGCAATATATTGATAGGCTGGGGAATGCCCTTCTCAACAACACAGTGGCTGAAAGGGATCTTGGAGTCATTGTTGAGTCCAGGATGGACATGAGCCGCCAGTGCAAGGAAGCGCACAGTGATGCTAACCACAACTTGTCGTGCATCTACAGATGCATCACAAGCAGGTCCAGGGAGGTGATCCTTCCCCTCTATGTGGCACTGGTCAGGCTGCAGTTGGAGCACTACATGCAGTTCTGGGCACTGCACTTCAAGAGGGATATGACTAACCTTGAGAGGGTCCAAAGGAGGGCCACTCACATCATGGTTGGGGGCAGCAGGCCAGGCCCCATGAAGATAAACTAAAGGGCCTGAATCTATTTAGCCTTCACAAGAGAAGACTCAGAGGGCATCTGGTGGCCATCTATAAACTCACCAGAGGGGACCAATGGAAAATAGGCTAGGCTCTGTTCACCTGGGCACCACCTGGGATAACAAGGAATAACAGCCACAAATTGTTTGAGAGAAGGTTCAGGCTTGATATCAGGAGGCATTACTTTACAGTTAGGGCTGCCAGGCTCCTAACGGAGGTGGTGCTCTTCCCTGCCTTGCGGGTCTTCAAGAAGAGGTTGGATAGATATCTGGCTGGGGTATTATGATCCCAGCCCAGGGCAGGAGATCAGACTGGATGACCTGTTCAGGTGCCTTCCAACACTAGAAACTATGAAACTATGAGCATGGTAAGGAGTCATGACAGATAAAATGCTAGAAGCTGACTTGGACAAGCATTCCCATTGGGAGTTAACAAAATTTTAGTAGTCAGGAAGAGCCTTGCTGGGTCAGTAGAGTTGTAACATTATAATTTATATCAGTGGAAGCAACAAGTGAGGGGTAGGTCCCAGCTGTTTGTTGCAGCACATATCACACAATGCCTGTTACCATTACCTGAAGTGGGTTCCTAATGTTAGGGACCTACTTTGGTTAATGGTAACAGTTATTGTCTGATATGGAGAGATCCTGCTTTTCGCTGATTAAAACAAATCCCCAATTTTCAGATTAAAAAATGCAACCCAAAATCCACATTTTTCCATGATTAAAGTGAAACACCACTAATGTGTGTGTGTGTGTGTGTGTGTGTGTGTGTGTGTGTATGTGTGTGTGTGCAGTTGTGTTTCATTTTAATTGTGGAAAAATATGGATTTTAGTTTGCTTCTTTTAATCTGCAAATTGGGGCTTTATTTTTTTTTCAGTGAAAATCAGGAGCCATAGTGAGATGTGCTGCAATAAATAGCTGGAATTGTCCCCCTCTCAGTTATTGCTTCCACTGATATAAATTATAATGTTACAACTCTATTTACTCAGCAAAGTTGTTTCTGACTACTAAAATACTGTTAACTCCAAATCATCCCTCCCTCTCAAATGTATTTCTCAGGGCAAATTATATTCTACCACTCCAGCACTTAAGCAATGTTACGTAATTTCAGAGCCATTGGCTATTATTTTAAAGTACTCATGGAGGTCAGGTGAGGTCTTGAATGACTGTGAAATGGTAAATATCTTCAAGAAAGGGAAGGAGGAGGATCTGGGCAATTATGAGCTGGTCAATCCCACCTAGATGCCTTGAAAAATCACATAACACTTCTTTCATTTATTTTTAGGAGTTGTTTGTCCTGTTGAGAGCCATTGCAGAAAGCAACAGAGCAGCCATCTTTTTTATACAAAATAAAAGTTTAATTGATTTAACTGAAGGCTTTCAAGCAAAACAGCAGGCAGCAATGGGAGATAAACAGACCATTTAATAGGCCCACCTATTGGCAGGTGTGTGTGCTCTCTCTCTCTCTCTCACTCACACGCACACACACACACACACACACATGCATTAATGTGTTTCCAAGGTAGAATAGTGTGTTGAACAGGGTGGAATAAAATCACTCTTAGGTGTGTAAATCCATGTAAATGCCCAATCATTTGAATATAGGGCAAGAAAAATCATGCAAGAAAAATCATCGTTGGACATGTTTGTGTTTATCTTCTGATGCCTGCCTATCCTGCACAGAAACATATGAAGGTTCTGTTATTCTCTAGGGTATAATACTTTCCTGGTTATTTTTATACAACACTTATAAATTAAATTGCTGCTTGTACATGAACTGCATAAACAGAGCTTAGAGACTGATTATTTAAATCGCTCACATACCCTAAAATGAAAGCAGAATTGGTGATACACAAAACAGTAATGTAGGTAGCAGAAGTAACATGTTCCAGGCCATGACAATGAAAACCAATAGAAATATTTATTTTGTTTTTAATGACCCTTTAAGTCTTCCACATGTCTAACCTGCAATTTAAAGTTAAATGGGCAAATTTACAAAATTTTAAAAATGTTTTGTGATCACAGTCTCTGCTATTTTTACTTCTTCCATTTCTGTCCCACCAGTGCTATGACAGTTTATGCAGGAGAGCCATTAACACAGCATTCACAGCTATAGCCCACCGACATGAAACCTAAAAAAGTAAACATTGCACACTGAAATCACAAAATTAAGTGATGTCAGTTTGCTAAGTTGCCACCTGGATGAAGGTCTTTTGCAGTTCATGCCCAGAAAGGCTGCTCCAACACATTGTAATTACAACTTGATTAATGAAGTCTGCTGGAACGTGGTAATTATGGCGTTCCCGCAGACTCCAGCATCATATGTATCCATATCCCCATGCTGAAAAAATGGTGGCAGGGGCGCTTTAACTAAAGCTGGTTTGATTAACTTTAGTTAAAGCGCCCCTGCTGCCATTTTTCAATGTGGGGATGCTGATACACATCACTCTCCAGGTGCTTTAATTAGAGTGGCTTTTAGAGCCACTCTAACTAAAGCACCACTCCCCCATGCCTCCCAGAGCACATCTATAAATGCCCTAAGTGGGCAATATTCACAAACTTATTTAAAGTTACTTAAGTGAAATGGACACTGTTTGAGAGATTTTTGTATAAATACTCATAGTCTTAAAACTGCAGGTTTTTATCTGATTATGGAAGCCCATGTGTTTTGAAAATCCTTAATAAAGACAACATCTGGACAAAAATACACCTAACACTGTAGAAACCTCCATTCCCATTAGAAGTCCATATCATCTCTCCTTTTTTTTCTCTTTCTGGTGTTGTGCTTCATTGGTTAGAGTCTACAAGATGAATGTAAAAGGTATAGTTTTGAGTCTTCATGATTCAATTTAGCTACTACCGAACACATGATTACACTCATACTGAATGATAGCTTAATAAACTGATTCAGTCACTTAGGATCATGGACTCCAATTTTCAATGCGTCACTGAGTCTTAACAGAACATGTCTCTCTTCTTCCCACAAGTACTTTGAAGAACTACACATAAAGGATTTGTCATTTTCTACTTTAAATGGAATTTGCTATCACCAGACAGATGTAATTAGAAGTAGAAATGAAACATTTATTGATTTTACATTGAGATAAGCAATTCATGTGTTTAAAACCAGTGAAGAAAAAGACTCCTAATTTAAACAAATCTTCTGTATTTAATGGTTAAAGAATTGAGAGCTAGTTAGCTATATTAGTCTGAAGTCAGGCAGAAGGCAGGCTAGAAATGTACCTTACACGAACTGAATCAGAGATGCATAAACTTTCATGAGCAACAGCTTGCTTCATTACATGTTAGGGTATTAATTTTGGGTTAAGATATTAAGCTTATCCACAGTTTGTAAGAAAGGTACTTCTCACACACATTGTAAAATTTACATTTTTTAAAACAACAATATGATAGGATATGCCAAAGTGGAATTTTTTATGCCATGGTGTACAATGAAGAAGCAATAAAATGAGTGGAAAAATTGAAAAATTGCATCCAGTAAACGTCTCTCTTGCCCTTGGGAGTTTGTGGAAGTCACTTTGTACAAACATTAAGGTTGAATTTATGTAGCCAAGCAGCTTGGCAAACATTTCAGTTGAATGTGCCTTGTTTACTGAAGACATTTAGAACGAGCTAGTTAGAATATGCTAGCTAAAAACAAATCCTTACATATTAGTCGAGACTATATATACATGGACAGTAACTCTCTTCCACAGGAAGAAACACAATTTTGAGGGCCATAGGCAAGTGTGAGTAGCCTGTTGAGAGGGAAGGTAGACCAGAGGGCACTGACCACTTTAAGAGGGAAGGATTTTCCTTGATTTGGCCCAATTCCCTCCATATATGGAGTTTAGCAGAATTTGTAGGTTTTTCCACACCAAGATTTTCTTGTAAAATCACAAACTTCTCCCACCTCCCAACAGGCATCAAATCCATGAATTTCATGTATTAGAATCTTCCACACCTTTACTTTGACATTTTATTTGAAGAGTTTTGCCTGCTATGTGCTGTCTCATATTAATGATTTTCTTGAATCTATAAGTTCCTGGATAGGGTCTGTTAAGTGTAATACATCTGGTTTGTTTCGTATATGTTACAGTATGCATCATAGTAGAGGCATACACTATACTAGTAAATCTTCATAAAACCAAAAAAGAGTGAGTAAGTAATTTTGTTTAGGGCAATGAAGTACTGCCAACATTTTATAAGAGTCCCTCTCCCAAAAATGTCTCCCTTGTCTGTTAAGAGGCATTTGAAGAGAGGTTGTACAGGGTTTTTTTTCTCCTCATTGAAAGGGAAAAATTGGGCTTGCTCAGCAGACTAATCTTAATGGTACTATCTGCAGTCTGATCCATCACAAACTGGAAACCAGTAATAGAATTTTAATAAGGACCTAAAGAATATCTCTGGTTTAAGGACTTCAAAGATGATTAATGAAAAGGCTTTTATTTGTTTAAAAAACAAATTGAAATTCAGTTTGGACATTTAAAACAGTGTGAAATCATTTTTCATTTAAAATTGAATGCATGGCAAAGCTTTTATTTGACTAGAGCTTGACAGTATACTAATATGATATATTTGACTAGGATATGAAGTATCCATATTGTCAGCAAAATTGCTTGTTTCATATAACTAGTTCCAGTATTGATTCACCCGTTTGGCTGGCTGGGGTATTACTTCTAGGAGTGGCAGAAAGGACACCTACTTAAGGTGTATACTAGATTGTTGCTTCCAGTACCCTCACAGGAACCACAGACTGACTGCTGGAGTAGTGCCCAGGTGAGGAAAGAAACACCACACAAAAATTTCTTATTCTCTTCTCCTTTCTAGAAGTTGTCTTCCATCCATCTTTGTACTGCAGCAATATAGAATCATCACTGTACGTAGATGTTCAGGTACTGGTATTATTTTGACATTTCAGGTATAGTTGTTAATTTTTTTTTGGTTGTATCATTGTTTTGCCTATAGTTACAGGTTCATTTTCTTCTCTAGACTTTAAGTTACAGGATATTCTCTCTTTTATAAGCATTGTTGTGGGGTCTGGGGTAGCACGGGTGCTAAGGTGCAGAGTTGGCAACCCAGAGGTTGCTAGTTTGCAGCCATAGCAGAAGTGCTTATGGTGCAGCCTGTCAGATTCCAATGAAATCAGAGAATTCTGCTAACTACTTTATCACAAAAACACAGAAAAGGGAAGGAAGCATTGTTGTAATATTTACTTGGGGGATTTGCATAGTGGGCAGTGTAAGAAGGGAGGTTAAACTATTAGATCTGATTTTATTCAGGCATTAAGTTTAGCTCAGAAGACATAGAAATAATGACTAGGAAATTATATGTTCCTCTCAAGGCCTTTTCCTACTAGAGATAATATTCTCCTACTAGAGATAATAGAGAAGAGGCTGGATGCATGCAAACTTTTTTTGTGGGAGTAGAGCATTAGGTCTGTCATGATTCAAGTCAGATTGCTAAACCTGGGACACTAAATAGTGTTGGGAGTAGTCAAAACTTTTGGAGTCACAGCAATTACTCTGAGTATGATTTTGGGAAGCTTGTGAGTGCTGTTTAGACTATTTTTATTTAATGGTGACCTCCTAATCTTCATATATGTAGCTATATCTTACACATTCCTGTATCCCAGGTTCAGGTGGTGTTGAAGAACAGCTGCCATTGCCAACTGTGGTGCCTACTGGGCAGGAAGCCAATCACCAGAATTGCCAACCTAATAATTTCTTACTGACAATCTGAAAACTTATTACTAACAACAAATTTTATTTGAATGACAAATATTTACTGTCATTAAAAAAAAAATCTTGCATGGCAATGCTGCTCACTACAGTAATGCTTTTATACTCCCTGATGCCACCACTGCAGTAGTCCCCTATTTGCTCCATACTCTGACACCCCCAAATACACCCCGCAACTAAATGGCTCTCCAACGTAATTGTCCAGCCTTATCCCCACCAGTCCCACTACTCCTGTTCTAACACAGAACCCCATCATCACCTCACTCCAGCCCCACAGCTTTTCCCTAGCTGTAAGGAAGTACAGATCCAGTGAACTAGAAATCCTTGACAGACATTTCAAGGCACCAAGAAGCACTCCCACTTAGGCCTCAAACAGACATTCAGTTTCTCCTGGGAGAGTCATGTGTCAGGCTTTTTCTCACAGCATAAAAATGGCCATTCCAGCAGAAAAATAACCTGGAAACAACTCCCAGGAGTTTCCCCTTGAGAGTTTCTCCTGGGTAAGCAAATGTCTGTACATGCTGTGACTTCTCTCAGAAGGGAATATAATCCTCCCACACCCCTTGCCATCACCCTTCCGATCACCAACTGGACTCTACTGCTCCAGCAGGGAGCAGAACATGCCCTTTTCACAATCGTCAGATTGATATTCTTTTGTCTAGTTAGATGCTACAGGGAAACAGAAGTTGACCAGTCTGGGTAGTCTAAGCCAGGCAATTGGGGCTGCCCTATGTATTGGTGCCCTGTCACCAAGCAGACTAAGGGGAACTGCAGGACATGTTAAGATATGTGCACAGTCATCCCCCATCTTCCATCCCAGTTCCAGGGTCACCACTGTAAGATCTCTACTTTTCAGGGCCCTAGCACTTGAACATCTGTACGCATGGTTCTGAGTAAGTTTTTCTACGATATGAACAAGCCTGGGAGAATTCTGCCAGATTATTTGAATGTGAAAAGACTAAGACACCAGGTGGCACTGCACCACTCTCTGTCTAGCACTGATGCTTGAATGTAGCTTCATTCAGGCAATGAATCTTGAAATAACTCAAGACTTCTTATTTTTAAGGAGGTTCAATTATTTTTAAGGAATTTAAGAACTGGTGATTCTACGTGTTCTTTCATGGACTGCCCATAAATATAAATATAAATATAAATATAGGGGCATAAATCATACCAATCACCCTCATAAATATATGGATAGTTGGCAATCATACTAATCACCCTTTATCTTGATGCTCTTTTGCTGTATTAGGGCAACAAAGTTGAAGAAAAGGAAGAAACAAGGACTTCCAAGACAAAAAGAGGGTAGGGACAATACTAGTCTCAGGTTCCTCCAGAAATCAAGACTACCTCTCATGCATCCATATATTTCTAAAGCACTCTTCAAGATTTCTCTGGTTTCCTTCCAAGACCTATCTATTCCCAGTATTTCCAACTCCACTATAATAATTGGCTATCCCTCAATATGAAGATGGTATCTACCGGGGGGGAGGAAGCGGGGTTGCTGGTGAGTTTTAAGGTGGCTAAGGAGTCCAATCCATGCTCTGCAAGTCTTTCCACAGATATGACAAGTGGTGCTTTGAGGGGGACACAACTGTTGACCAGGATATTGTGCATTTGCTTTCTCCCTCTGCCGTTTCTCAGCTTCCTGAGCAAGACAGTTCTTTTCAAAGTGGGCTGTAGCTTGATGTACAGTACATCAAGAGGTGCATTCATGGGGTTGGCTTTGCTATCAAGAACAAGATTGTCAGCCAGCATTCAGAACTCGCTGTGGGCATTAACAAATCTCTTATGGTCAGGGATCCTGGTTTTCTCTGATTTAAAAAAAAAATCCCCAATTTTCAGACTTAAAAAAGTAACCCAGAATCCACATTTCCCCATGATCAAAATGAAATGGCATATTACATCTCTCTATATATCTAGATATAGATATAGATATAAATATAAAAATATTCGTGGTGTTTCATTTTGATCACAGAAAAATATAGATTTTGGGTTACTTTTTTAAATGTGAAAGTTAGGGATTTTTTGAAATCAGAGAAAACTAGGATCCCTGGTCATAAGGCATTTGTTAATGCCCACAGGGAGTTCTGAATGCTGGCTGACAATCTTGTTCTTGATGGCAAAGCCTACCCTGTGAATGTACCTTTCTTCAGGTGACTTTCCGAAAAAAGGTGTAGCCACTTCCTCCTTCTTTCAGTTGGCCTTCATCTGCCCAACAGGTCTTGCTTAAGCAGCAACATTGATGTCATATCTTGTAAGTTCTCTAGCTACTATGGTGGTTCTTCTTTCACTATACCTTCTTGAAGACTCTCACCTAAAGTTTACTGTACCTTAGAAAATATTCTTCCTCTGCGTATAAGATCTGAAGATATTACAGTAATACTTATACAGGTAAAACACTTAATTTTAAATACATGGATAGTCATCCCAGATTCTGCAGAACAATTCACATGCTTAAAATTAATCATATTTCTAAGTGGTTTCAGGATTGCAAATAAGACAAGAACTAAAATTTTGCTTCTACTTAAATATTACCCAAAGAAGAAAAATATGATCCATATTCAGACTGAGTTTATGCTAGGTTTCTGGCTGAGACTTCAGCAAAACTAGTGTTTATGTTTGGATTTGATAGTGATGTAATTTTGAAATGTACTTTTCTGATATGTCACTCCAAAATGATAACAATATTTTATTTATAAAGGTGTCTACACTATTGGATAATAGTGCTTGCCGTGAGAAAACAATTTTTCATTGATTAAAAGCACATCCACAATAAACAAAAACACAAAAGCAATGGTGAAAATGTCATAAATGTTTTATGATCATCAGAAATGTATATTCTTTTCTATGATCAAATTGAAGGAATGCCTCCAGTTTACAGGATTCCAAATCCATCCAAATTGGAATGGGGACCAGGCCAGTTCAAGATCTAAGAATTCAGGGTGGTATCCATGACATTCAAAAGGTTTTCTAATTGAGTTATTGGTTTTGTTCAGTCACATATAGCTACAAAATGCTGTTGGAGTTTAAAACTCATGTGGGTATCAATGTACTAGTGTATCTGTTAGTGAATCATTTAAAATTCAATCTGATGATCTTTCTAGATAAATTCATAAACCTCCCACCAACTTTTGTTTGTGAGGTGCCATGTGACATACAGTAATATCACAATGTGGTCTACATAAAGTGGTGTAACATAACACAATTATTATTCTGAATGAATAGAAAAGCAACCAGACAGATGGAACAGAGTCAGTTTAGCATATCTCTATTTGTTATAGAGACTAAGAACCATTATATGCTAACAGATTTGTTCCTGCCATTATGACAAATTAAAAAGGATGACTACAACCAGTAAAGCATTAACTTCCTAGCCCTCAAGGTTTTGGTGTGTTTCGGTGCATTGCCAGGAAAGATTAACAAATTATTCTCTAACTTTTGTAAATGATTGTGCCAATTGTATCTCTCATTCTTTTATAAGAAATAAGTTGATGTACTACAGAAAAATCAACTTCCACATCCTAAAACCTAATGAGGCTGCAATTTTATATGCCTTTGTCTCCTAGTGAAACAAATGGTACAATTACATTCACAGAAGACTCTAGGGGAATATATGTCACCAGAACAGTTCTATGAATGCATTCTGGATAACTGATACTCCTTTTACTATTAACTTTTCATAAAATATGAAGATGCAGAGCCCTTTTATGCAAGCAGTAATGTTACATATCAAATGTTGCCTCTGATTTATTACTGGTGCTATATGTCATTGTCCTAACTAGGAAAATTCTGAAATAATCAATCATTACAAAACATGTATGTTGCAAAAGGGAAATAGTAGTGTTGCTAAATAGCTCTTCCTCTTCCTCTTAAGTTTTTTACTACTAAATCAATTGTCATCATAATTAAAATTTGTTTGTCTAGTTCAGTCTCACTCTTGATAAAACTGATGATTATCAGAAAGTTTCTAGTTTCTACTGATATATTTGTCTGCTTGTGGTTCCAGTTTACTGAAAATAAAATTGTGATTGATCATATATAACTGGAAAGGATTGTGTTTTAGTAACCTTGATAGATGATATTTGTCGAACAAGAAGCGATTTGCTACTACAAGTGTTGAAGATCTCTGGATAATTTGGTTTTAAGTTCCTTTTCCCTTCCTCTCCCCACTCCCTTCTTCCTCTACATCTTTATATCCAGCAACATTTTTAGTTTATTCATCAGTACTTGAGCTAATTGCTCCAAACTGATCAGCTGGAATTGGGCCTATTGTAAGGTACCTGTGGTGCTTATGTCCACCACGTGAGAGGAAAGCAAACTCGTAAACCCCAAAATATGTTGTCTTAGTCATGAAGGTCATAAAGCTTACTAAGTAACATTTCAACTTTATTGGGTTGAGTTGTGGACTAAGCTCAGTGATAGGTATGGATTTCCCACAGGAGCATTTGCTTGGAACCCCAGTTATTTGGAGTATGTTTTGAAGCCATTGCATAGCTTGTAGAGAAGGTGGGACCCTGACTCCTTGGACTCCAAAGACGTCAAGACCTGGACTTTTGGTTTCTGCCCCCATGGTTATCTATGGCCCTCTCAGAGGGCTATCCTTTGGCTTAGCTCCCTGGGAAGGATGTAACCTCTTCAAGACTATTAATTCACATTATCTCCAGAAGCAGCAGGGAGTCGTTTCTGAGACTGGACTGGAGGCCACTTGAATGAGCCATCAAGCAACAAGCAGCTAATTTGCCTATTACCCACATTCAAGATGGCACTTAGGCAGACTCCCAGGCTCCTAGCTTCAAATACAATTAATGCCTTCTTTCCCAGGGTTCAAGCTAGTGAGGAGAACTGAGGCATACAGCATTTTTTAACATAATGCATTTAAACTAGAAATATTAGTATAAAGCCATTATCTGTCAAATTGGGATATATATCAGAATCAGGCCTTCTTTGTCTTAAGGTCTAGACACAGTCAAGATTCTTTTGCACCGATCATTTTAGGAGGCTATTAAAAAGTCTTTATCCTGTTTTTATTTCTCTTGAAACAGAAAGTATCCACAATGAGTTACAGTCATGAAAGCGGACTCTAAAGCAGCGGGCACATGTTATCTTTATGTTCCAACCAATACATTGTTTTTTGTTGCTGGTTTGTAGGGCTCCATAAATTGAACATATAGCATGCCCCCATCCTGATGCTGAAAACCAGCTGATTGTCAGCATCAGCATTGGGATGGAGGTTAGCATCGGGACTAGAACTACGCTAGTCCTGTTGTAGAAAATGTGCTGTCAATGGAATAGGTTGCAAAATTTGCCAGCAAGGGAAGCTGAGAGGCACCCTCCAGCAGGAACCTGGCAACACCCATGGCCAGCAATCTTTTCTTCCTTGCCTTGCAGCCTCCAAGGGCAAGGTACTTTAAAGTGCTGGCTCACAAGAAGCCCTGGGGGCCTAGGCCTGGGCTGAGCTGCATATGTGTTTTTTGGACATCCAAGGGCACCACAACCCAAGTATACGTGAGAAGCTTCAATCTCAGGTTTCAAAGAGGGAGCTGCCAGGAGAGTTAATTGACTTCCTTCATACAGTACTTGCATACAAATGCCTGGGGCTTCCTGCTGTCAATGGCACAATCCTAACAAGCACATATCTTCCCATGCATGGATGGCAAGTGGTCCAATTGTTGGGATTGGGAATCGGATCCCATCATGCCATTAAGTGAATGTTTCTTTGGAACCTTACTGGTGTATTCTCTGAACATGGTAATCAGTTGACCCATTGTTTGAATTTTCCAGTTCCAGATCCTGTGGTAATTGCAAATAAATTCAGTGGACACAATATTTGATTTCATATTTATTTCACTTCACTGATAGAGGAACCATGTAATAGAGTCAGATAAATACTGATTTCTGTAAAATTACTTTTATTAATTTTTTTGCACAATTAAAGTGATAAAATGACTTTCCTACAGCAACTGGATTATTGCTAGCACATCACTGAATTTACAAGTGGGAACTATGAAGTAGATGGCAGTATTTATACAGCTGGAAAACAAACCAAAAAGTCAGTTAAAGTTAGTGTCTCTTTTCACACACTAGTTTTACAAGAAAATACTCGTGAGTACATTTAAAAATGGATCTGTTTTCAGAAGGAGGCCAAAGTGTGTATTGCTACGAGCTATAACTTTAGTGATACATTTTTAAATATATGTTTTTGCTATACCAATTGAAACATCTTAGTCTCACTTTTTAGCCTGTATAGGAGCTTCTTAGACCTTGGGTTAGCTACATTAGTCACTACATTAATCAACCAAAGTTGGTCCTAGTGACACATTAACTGAACAATCATATATGGCACACACTTGCCTCAGTCTGGAAATGACAGCAATAAGGAATGATTCTTTCAAACAGTGGAAAGATGGGAAGTAGAAAAGAGAGGGAAGTCATTGGGCAGGGGGTCTGTAATGATAGCCTCCTAATAGGATGCTAGTAATAATATGACTGCCCAAATTTGAATTCAAAATTAGAATCAGCTCAAAATTGAATCTCAGACTACCCGTATGTAGTTGTTTGGGTGTTCTGAACATGGTAAATTATACAGTAATAAACATTTCTTAAGATCATTTAAATGGGGCTCAAGGGGAGACAACCCCAAACCAACCAAATCAGTAGCAGATCCAGACATGAAGCAAGAAACAATGAGCCCTCCCCCTCACCAAACAAGTAAAGCCTCTATAAGACTTAGGGATGTAAAGAAGTCTTTCTTTACATGTGTCTGAGCTTCTACCTGCCAGTTGATTTCTGTGGGTTCACATCAAGTGAAAAATTCAGTATACCAAATGTCCACAAAATTCTTTTTGAGGTTAGCTGATGAGAAGTTTCCATTTTCTCAAATATGGTATCATATAATGGAAAGACATCTATTTCAATTTTCCACTCAGGATATCCATTCCTTTTATACCTAGCTAATACACTCAATTTCCTTCCTAGACAATGCCTTCGCTTGCTATTTAAGATTAGGGTACATGTGGTTAACTCCTATTGTGGGATTAAGAGCACACTGCAAATAAGCAGATTTCTCCTGCCTTAATGATGCTGACTTCAACTGAAAGGGAATACTGTAAAAGACACTTTCTGGATTGATTATAACACATCCTATTAATAATTCTGTATGAAGGCTTACTTGATGATTTAAAATAGTTTTAAAAAGCTATTTTTTCAAGCAAGGTAATATATGAAAGAAGACAAACACTACTCAGTTTCTGGTATTTGGCTACCTATCTCTTTTATTATTTGAATACATCAAATATGCTCTTGCTACTGAAAAGAAGAATTAATTGGGAAAAAAAGATATATATGTGCCTGACTGCAAAATGCTGACACATGAAGTCCTTACTTAGTAATTTAAAAAAAATGCAATTCAAGCATAGAAAAAGAAATTATATCATAGCTACTCAGCATACTGGAAGGGGGAGAGAAGTAAACACAAAATGAATTTCAAATCTGCAACTAATACTTTCTAGTGAAAAGTCCATGTTCACCATACATTTTAGGAAACTTTGGTTTCAGATGTAGAACAATTCCCATAATGGGCTGATTTCAAACACCCTGAAAGCAAGTTTGGAATAAAATTCAAATGGAGATGTAATCATTGTAACTTACACTTCAAGTTCAAATTGCTGGGTCCTGTAGTTAGTACTTGATCAACTACTTTGCCCCCTCATCAGCTTTGGATCTTGTAACTGTGTATTCTTCAGCATCCAAAATATTCAAATAGATTCCTACCCATCTCATTTACACCAGGATTTAACAACTGGTGGAGTAATAATGGTACAAGGTGAAATCAAAATGAAAACTTGATAGCTTTGCTGTTATCCAAGTAAAGATACTTTGCCATTTCTGGTAAGTGTAATAGTTGAAATTTAAAAAAATGGCTTGACATTTATTAGGTACTTTGACATTTTCCATCAATATTAACAGGGCTATAAAACTGTCATTCTGGATGCCATTTACCAATAAGTGATGCTTATTAATTAAAATGTTATATAATTTGTTTTAGATACAAAGGTTACATATCTTTTTCATTCTTTATTTTGATGAAATCTAAATCAGCAAAGCCATTGAACAATAAAACATGAACTTTAAATAAGATTTCAACCCTCAAGGGCTTGTAGACCAGTTAAAAATGATGTCATTTAGAGAGTCAAGGCTACATTTTCTACAAGCAGAAGTTCTGAATTTTCAGATCTGAACTGTATATCTTTTCAAAGCATGGAAAAGTGAAAGTGTTCTGCTCAGTCATATAAAAATGTTCTAACTCATGGTTAATTAAATGCCAATGGAAAGAACTTCCCTATGGGGCACACATATGAATGTTTAATGAGCCCTTTCTCAGTAGAGATTTATTTGAAATGATGCTTTTGGAGGTAGCCTTCAAAAGAGTATTGTGTTATAAAAAACAATCCTGTGTAAAAGCAGACATCCAGAACATTCGGCCAAACTGTGTTTGTGTAACACAAGTATAACTCAAACACGACAAATCAATACTTCCAAAACCTCAGCATTTTTTTTTCATTTTCTTTGAAAGATATTTTTGTCCTCAGCAACATTATTTGATAATCATTTGTGGTATTATGAAAATAGATTATCACTTTTGTAATCCTATACTATGAATTTTGACTTCAGTTCAGTACATGCTAGCAGTTCCCATGTGCCCTCTTAATAAAAGAACATTTACATAGGAAAAATAAAGAGTTTGGATCTCAAGAAGAATTTTCTCCCTTGTTTTGAAAAATACAGGATTGTAATGTAAAATATGGATATTCAGTAGGCCGTATTTCTGAAATAAAAGAAAGGTATGTTTATGGTGTTTAGATTTAGTTTGCTGTTTATAAATCAGCAAAACTGAATTGAGTTGCTCTTTGCTTTCCTTCTAATCCCATTCTTCATTCTTAATACAAGATATCCAAAATATACAGAGAAAGATTTAAGGTCTAATGAGTTCTGCTTTAGATTATGATAATCAGGACTGAAAGCGAATGTATTTTACTCTATAATGCAGTTGTAATTTATAGCTCAACATGGAAAATTGCTTACACCAGTAATGTTAATAGAGTAGCTCTAAAATAATGAAAGGAAATAAATCTGTCCTTGTTACTAATGTTATCAAGTTACTCCAAAACATCTTAACACAACAATAGATAATGGTATGTTTTGCTGAAAGGTCTTTGGCTGCCCTAGTCCACTGTGCTACCCCACAAACTACAGTATTCATCATATAAAGGACTTGAAACTTATTTTGAAGTAATTCAAACAAAGACACAAACAAGTATGCCAAGTTTGTTGTTAGGTTTGTTGTTTGTCATGCCACTGAATAGTTGGAAAACACTTCCTTTTGTCAATGTTGCAATGAAAATATTAGATAAATAGGGAAGAAAACAGCAAAAGAAAATCCCTAGTACTGGCAATCAAGAAACATTTCTGACGTTTTATGTTTTACTTTGATGAATTCAGATCAGCTCATCTGTTCTTTGATTAAAGTTCATTGAAGACCAAAGGAAAAAAATATCCCTTGGACTCCAACGGTTTTTGGATTGGGCCCTGACTTTCAAAAAAAAAAATAGAGTGAAGGAGGGTTTTTATTCTTTTGCTTTCTTCCTTTGATTTATGCTTGGGTAAAAGTAAATTTCAGCTGTGCATTGAAATGTATCCTGGATGATAATATGTCAGACAGAATGATTTTACCAGAATAGTGATAACATTATGCACTGCCATGCTCTCGGGATTATGCTATTGTTTCAGATTTAATTACTAAATTATCACACATTTCCCAAGCTTATGTTCATAAATTGAATCTATTGTCAATCATTTTACCTTTCCTGAATAGCAGAAAGTGTCTATTACTGCCATACAGTGCTGGGCTTATTCTTCTTCATTGCTGGCACTGGGATTGTTGGCTATATGTCTTTACGTGCAAAATATACCTAGAAACACTGTTGTTGTTTGGCATCAGCAAACAGACAAAATTGCTTTTGTTTGCTAGTTTTTAGTGTGTGAAATAATCTTCAAAATCATTCAGGAAAGTTAGCTTTATCATAATCCTTCTAGCAGTTTATTCGCTTTCTAATGAACGTATCCAGTAGTAAATTATGCAGCTTTTAAATTAGTCATGACAAAACCTGGCTGTCTACTTTTTATCTTGCATAGAATCGCTTTGTGTTTTATTCGGAAATATTTCATTCTTAATCTGAAGTTTTTGAAGCCACTTGGGTTTCAGTGAGGAAAACAAAACAATTTCATTAGGTAATTTTGGATTTATCAATTTAATCTCATAGGAAGAATAATGTTAGCAAAGGTCTGTATCTTGACTGACTGGAGCCATCCGCCTTGCATGGAAAGGGGGCCTGGGAAGTAAGACAGTACCATTCACAGTAGATCTGTCCAATTTAGATGTGGCCAGAGGCCACACATCTCTGGGGTCCACATTAGTACACGCCATGCCCCTGGCCCAAACCCTCCACTGCAGTACCAAGCACATGGGCAGCCCCCACAACCACTGCTAAACTGCATGTGTGAGCAGCCACCTCACACACCATTGAACCACACAAGTAGTTATCGCACCATGCATGTGTGGGCAATGCCTCCTCCCCACATTTTGCACACAGACAACTTTCACCTCAGCTCCCTCACTGTACCATGCTGCCAGCTTCCCTGATCTGTAGGCTGCAGCAATCTACCCCCTGGAGAGGGAGCAGGAAAGTAAAGCTGGGAGAGGGAAGGTAGGAGAACCTAGATACCCTGGCTGAAGCAGGAGCCAAAGTGATGGGAGTGGTGGTTGGGTAGGAGCCCATGGCTGCCTAATAACCACTCATTAACTACATGCATCCTATGCACCACCAGTTGGAAAGCCTTTTTTTACAGTATTATCTATTCTCTCTGGACTCCTGAGGGGTTGTCTCTGCATTCTGTATTCTGTGTAAGGGGAAAAGGTAGAGCCAGGTTGGGTTGGGAAGGTTTCCATTGTCTTTTCTTTGACCTGCAGAACATAAATGAAAAAGAAGCCCCAGTTAAGCTCTCTTTACAGCTGGAGAACTCTGGCATCCTGGGCTTACTGCAGCCATAGGGCTTCCAGGTGGCTTCCAGGGACTAATCTTGATTTAAGATACATTATCTCTGCAACCAATTAGATCTCTTATATATTCAGGTAGTGGTGCCTATAACTTTATCCTGCAAAACAAAGGCTGTCCCTGCAATGACACGCATAGAGGAAATTGGTGGAGTTTTCAAGAGAAAAAAGAAAAAAATTGAGCTTTACAACAATCACAATAGTATCTTTACTTAAGTATGAACCATTTTGGGGCTATGGTCTACAGGTATTCACCTTGGACTACCTCCTCTCACCCACTAGACACCTTTAAACAAATCCTATTCTACTACTAGGTACCTAAATGGACTTGGCTGCCTAAATGTGATCCTATGAGTACAGCTACATGAGACACTTGACTCAGAGCTGACTAATTAGCAGGGATCGTGGATGTCTCTGATTTTAAAAAATGCCCAATTTTTTTAATTGAAAAAAGTAACCCAAAATACACATTTTTCCTTGATTCGAATGAAACACTACTATAAATATAACTATATATTAGTGGTGTTTCATTTTGATCAGGGGAAAATGTAGATTTTGAGTTCCTTTTTTTAAATCTGAAAATTGGGGATTTTTTTAAATCAGAGAAAATTTGGATCCCTGCTAGTTAGCTCTGCAGTAAAGCATCACCATCTACATGTGCAGTGTTATTAGGCCACAGCTAATTAATTAACTCTGCTGTAGGATAGCACTGCTTGGCACACGTATTATCCCATAGCGGAGTAGTTATGTGCAGTGAAATGCATGTGTAGATGGTGATGGGGCTGGCTGGGGCACAAGGGTACTACAGTGTGGCGGATGCCAGCTAGCCCCACATTGGAGCACCCTCATGCCCCAGCCAGGCCTTCACAGCATGTTGAGTTGTGGGGAGCACTTCTGGGCTGGCAAGTGCTGGCGAGTCCACAACTTCCCTAGTCAGTCTATTCCACTGCTTCACTTTTCTAACAAGGAAGATTTTTTTTTTCTGGCTATCCTATCTAAACCTATTTTTCTACAACTTTAAGCCATTGGTTGTTACAATATTGTGTGATTCAATTTACCTTATTAGCTTGTGCACAGAACAAAAAGTGAAGTGCCTGGACTAGTTTCATGCAGGACAAAACAAGATTTACCTCTAGTATCCACAGAATCTTGAATGGCTTTTTTATCATATTAGCAAAGGTGAGATGCCAAACACCCAGAAGGCTGGAGGGACACTGAATGAGAGGAGCATAACAATGGAGAGGGGAGTGTGAACAACAGCTTTTCAGCTCCTGTGGGGGAGTAGAGAGTCAGGACCTTTTCAGACCATATTCTATAAGCTGAACAAATGTTAATTGAGTCAATGTCATTTGGCTTGATGGATAGGGTAAAAAACCTGCTCTGACTGCCCTTCATCTGCACAGCTCCAACTTGCCACTAGATGCTTGGTGAGCACAGGTAGGACTAGGAGTTGGGACAGACTCACTGATCCTACCAGGCAGAGTCAGTGCTGCAGTCCCAGAGTGCCTGGAAGCCACGGTGCCTCCTGCTGCCACATGGATCAGCTCTGCTCCCAGTGGGAGCAAAGCAAGCCAGCCTGAGAGAAGGGGAACCACCTCCCTGTCACCGGGAGCAGAACGAACTGCAGGGGGGCTAGTGCAGTGTACTACCTCTGAAGCAAAACCCCCATTTTTCTTTTTTTTTAATTAAAAAATACATTCCATCCCCTTCCCCCACCATTTCTGACTTTCTGTCTGCCCTCTCTATTCCTTATAAGTAGTTATAAGTAGTCATAGATAAGCTAAGTTCTTGTATGCCATTATTGTGACAAGCCCCTTTATATATTGTAAATAGTGTTCTGGTATTTTTGTATTGATTTGTACTGCTTTACATTGTATTGCTATTATGTTTGTATTGATTTGTATTGGTTTACATTGATACTGTATGATTTAGGCCTATTCCTGTAAGCTAACCAAAGTAATGTCAAGCTTCCATCTTGTAATGTGAAGTTTCCATCTTGTAATATGAAGTCTCCATTTTGTGTCCCCTGCCCGGGCATACCCTATTGTAACTGTGTTGCAACTATGACTCTTACCTACCCCTCCTATGTACATTTGTTCCTGGGTGAATGAGGATGAATGAGAGTGCTTGGGACATAATGGTAGCAAGCCTAAAAATAGCTCCTGCTCAATGACCGGACCATCAACTCAATAACCAGACCACTGCCTTACATTGACTCTCTCTGAAACCACAGACCTAATCCCAGGACCAGAGACAAAACCCAACATTTGAAAGATAAAGACCCTTCAAGAAACCAGCAACATGGAAACAAAGAACAGAATAGAAACCAGCAACTGCACCATTGTATTCCACTGGACAATGAGGACACCTGGAAATGCATGACCTCATCTGAGCAGGACTGGCCCTTGCTTGAGCATGTTCTGCCCATTGGAGCCACAGGTAGCCCACCCCTATAAAAGGGGTGGTAGAGTGTGACCTCCTTGGGATACCCTCTCCATCTGGACCAGCACTATGTCACACCACTTATCCACCCAGAGGCCCTGCTGGCAACCCGCTCTGGACAACACCTTGCTGGAAAAGACCCCGACTGACCATCAAGGATCAACTCTCAGCCAGGAATAGGTAGCTATCACCCACCTTCTTCCCTCAAGCAACGGACCTGAGCTCTGACTCCGCACACCTTGACCTCAATCTCTCCATTAAGCCTTTCCTCTCCTGTTACCATTCTGTGCGAGTGTGTGGGAGAGTTTGTGTGTGTGGGGGGAACCAATAACTTAATGGGGCTGTATAGTGTGTTGCCTGTGTAATAAAACTGTTATTTTGAAACTACAAGTTGGGTTTTTGTTTTGTTTGCCCTCCTCCTTGATTTCCTGGCTTTCTCCTTCAGTTCTTTCTGCCTCCCGGCTTCAGCCCTGATAACCCAGCTTTCTGCCTCTGTTTCCCAGCTGTCTCCTCTTTGCCACCACTTATCTGCCTCCTGATCTCTCAGCTTTCTCCCTCTCCACCTCCCATCTTCAGCCCCGATCTCTGAGCTTTCTGCGTCACTGTATCCCATCTGTCTCATCCTTGCCACAGCTTAACTGCCTCCTGATCTCCCAGCTCTCCACCTCCTGGCTTCACCCCTGATCTCCCAGCTTTCTGTCTCTCTGCCTCCCAGCTTCTCTGCCAGCTTCTGCCCCACTGCCCCTTCCCTCTTACTCTGCCACTTCTCGCTGCCACCCAGGTTTCCTCCCATGGTTCCATTGCCTGCTCTGCTGTCTCCAGCCCTGGCTTTTTCCCTTGTTTCCACCCAGGCCCCAAGTGACCCTGAGTAACCCTGGCACCATGACCCTGAGTAACCCCAGGGCACAGTGGCCCCAAGTAACCCCAAGCATCAAGTTATCCCAAGCACCCGCTAGTGTCAACACACAGCCATGGACGTGCATGTTTGGATATGTGCATGTGTGTGTGAACTCATAGTGTTGTATATGGAGTTTCATAGTTTCATAGATGTTAGGGTCAGAAGGGACCTATTAGATCATTGAGTCTGACCCCTTGCCCTAGGCAGGAAAGAGTGCTGGGGTCAGATGACCCCAGACAGGTATCTGTCCAATCTCCTTTTAAATACCTCCAAGGAGGGGGACAGCACCACCTCCCTTGGAAGTGTATTCCATATTTTGGCAACCTTCACTGTAAATATTTTTTTCCTGATGTCCAGTCTGAATGTGCTCTCTTCCAGTTTGTGGCCATTATTTCTAGTTACCCTGATGAGCACCCTGGTAAATATTGTATCCCCAATTTCTTGCTGGCCCCCCTGAAGAGTTTGTAGGTGGCCACAAGATCACCTCTCAGCCTCCTCTTACAGAGGCTGAAGAGGTTTAGGTCTCCCAATCGGTCCACATAGGGTTTTTTCTGTAGGCATTTAACCAGATGAGTGGCTCTCCTCTGAACCCTCTCCAGGCCATCCACATCCCTCCTGAAGTGCAGTGCCCAAAACTGGATGTAGTTCTCCAGCTGTGGCCTGACCAATGCTGAGTAGAGGGGAAGTATCACCTCCCTAGATGTGTTTGTGATGCACCTACTTATGAAAGAAAGGGTGCAATTAGCTTTACTTACTACCTCATCACACTGGTGATTCATGTTCATTTTGGAGTCAACTACTACACCGAGATCCCTTTCCGCAGTTATGCTACTTAGAATGGTACCTCCCAGGCTATTGGAGCATTGATGATTCTTCCTCCCCAGATGCAACACATCACACTTATCCTTGTTAAACTGCATCCTATTCTGTTCTTCCCATTTCCCCAGCCTGTCCAAATCACCCTGGATTCGCTCCCTGCCATCTAGTTTGTGTACCTCCCCCTATAGTTTGGTGTCATCAGCAAACTTGGACAGGGTGCTTTCTACTCATTCATCCAAGTCACTAATGAAAATATGAAATAGTACCAGTCCCAGGACAGAGCCTTGGGGGACTCCGCTGCCTATGTTTCTCCAGGTAGAAACCAACCCATTCACCACCACTCTCTGGGTGTGTCCCATGAGCCAATTTTCTACTCATTGGACTGTTTAATAATCTACATTGCAACTGTTTAGTTTATCATAAGAATTGGGTGTGACACTCTGTCAAAGGCCTTTTTAAAATCTAAGTAAATAACATCTACCTCTATTCCTTCATCCAAGTATTTTGGGACCCGGTCGTAAAATGAAACCAGGTTAGTCAAGCAGGATCTGCCTGCTATGACCTTTTGCTGATTGCCCCTTAGCATTATTTTACCCACTGGACCCCCACAAATGTGATCCTTAACAATTTTCTCAAAGGTCTTACCAAGGATAGAGGTGAGACTAACCAGCCTATAGTTACCCAGTTCCTCCTTCCTCCCTTTCTTGAAAATTGGGACCACATTGGCCCTTCTCTAATCCTCTGGGACCTGTCCTGAGCACCATGAATGCTTTAACAGTTGTGCCAGTGGCTCCACTATGATTCCAGCTAATTCCCTAAACACCCTAGGATGAAGATCATCGGGGCCTGTTGACTTAAATACATTCAACCCCTCCAGGTGCCCCTTTACTAGGTCAGCATTTTGTGTGTGTGTATAATTTTGTGTCACGCCCTTCTGCCTAAAAGCATGATATTGAAATCCCAAGTGTTGATCTGGTGTGTGTAAAGTCAACACCTCCTGTCCACAGCTCACACCAGCTCTGCTAGTCCCCCTTCCCACCCTCTACTTGAACTGGTCTGCTCTGCTCCAGCAGGATGAGAGCTAGTATGGAGGCAGTGGGAAGCACCACATCTTCCAGGAGCTCCAGGGCTGCGGTATTCACTCCTGCAGATGTCCCCGGGTATCAAGCCTCTGTACCCAGCACCACTGTTCCCACTTTCCCACTGCATCCTGAGATGCTGGAGGACTTCACTCTTCAACTTGGGTGAAAAAGCTGTTAAAAGTGACCACAAGTAATGGAACAGGAGCAAAATTAGGCCAGTTAGAGATAATCCTGCCATGGAGTGGCATAACATTAAGCCGAATAATGAGTGCTTTAAGCCATTTAAAAGGTGTTAGCCTGTCCAAGAGTTAACAGCTGCAGAAACCAACCTAAAACTGTCATGTAACAAGGCCCTCAGAGACCAGGAGAGGAATGTTAGGGTCTCAGAGCTGGGGGGAATGGAAAGAGAACAGCAGAACAACCTTTGAGGGTACTTTGGGCTGTATGGAATGAATTAAGGACAGAGAAACAGTTTAAACTTTGAAGGAGGGCAGAGAACCTCTGGTTGAGTGACCTCTGCTCCAGTAAATACCATTATTGAAGCAGAGGTGTCTGTTTACATCTTGAGACTTCGGGTTGCACTGGATCTCCCCAACATGAGATAAAGTCCTCCTCAAAGGTGCACAGTTGGATACTAGATCCTTAAGTAATAGAGAACCAGGGAAGTTGGGAGACTGAAATGCCAGGGGTCAGAACAGATGAGCAGATGGTTAAAGACATAGAAACTCCTACTAATCTGTTAAAACCATGTGTACCAAAAAGATACATTTCCTTTTCTTTAAAAAGAAGATGGAGAAAGAAAGAACTAAGTGCTAGTTTTATGTTTCACTAATACATTTGTTGATTGAGTTTGCTTTCTGAAATTTTGAGTATTTTCAGTGTTGAACCTCAAATATAATTATTTTTATTGGTTTGAAGTAAAGATGTTCTAGTAAACAAATTTATAGAAAAAACATCTTTTTTTCTGGTGTATTGATTTTTCTTTTGTTGTTGGGATATTTTCTTTGCATTTATGCTTTAAAACTAATGAGGTTTGTAGCCAGTAAACTGAGAATGTGTACAGATATTATACAGTGTCATCCAATATTTTCAAGTACATTTCTAATTCTAGTTAAACTTCCTGAAGCAAGACAGTAATGGCTTGAAAATGAAATGGGAGGATTTGAAATAGTCCTCATGAAAGAAATTATGAAATGTGATTTATCAATCACTTATGCTGTAGAGCTCAAGGTTTGGAAAAAGGAAATGTTGTACTGTTGCTTCAGATCAAACATCCTATAGTTTAACCTTGAAGTAAAATTATAGGCTTTTGCTGAGAATAAAAGCCAGGAGTCAACATCAAATGAAACCTATTTGAATGTATTTATTTTAGAACACCACTGAAGTAAATTTAACTTAGAAGGGATGCCAAATTCCCTTTTAAAGGAATACTGAACTGTAATTTTTGTCATCAAACCCTCAGGTGCAGTTCACAATGGAACAACACCAGGGGAATTCACTCCTTGCATTTTCCAGTATCAGTAATGTAGGTATTTTTCTTTCTCCACCTTCTTGGGATTTAGGGATACCAAGCTGACATTTGCTAGGTTGTCTGAAAATGAGGTGGAATGAAGCATTTAAATTATTGGGATGTTCACCCCCAATTATTGGGGGTGAAAATCACACCACTAGTTTATGGAGAAAGCAGTTGTAAATTCTATTGGGTTTCTTTTCTGGGCCTTACTCTGAAATAACTAATGAGACTACAAGGCACTCACTGTATGTTCTAATACTACAAATCATTAATTATGTACGTGAGTTGTGTAGCTTGCTTTAAAGGGCTAAAGTTAGGGTTTTGCAGGATCAGGTCTATTGAAGGATCAAACTTACTTCCAAGGATTAGAATGATTAAACAAAACAAAACAAACAAACAAAAAATCCCATCAAAATCCAACCCCCCCCCCCAATGTAGTTTATTTTGGGAAATAATTTGCTGATTTCTATTATGCTTTGTTGTTGTTGTTGTTGTTATTCAAACCCTGAAAAGAATTAATAAAGGCCCAGAAAGGAGCCATGCTTTCCTAGGGAAAAGCCTTTTTATTTTCATTTTTTGAACATCCATAGGATCAGAGGAAAGTAGGCCTGAAAGGTTACAAGATCATTTAGTCCAGCCCCCTGCTCAAAGCAGGATCATGCCTGACTGAACCATCCCAGCCAAGTATCTATCTAACCTGCTTTTGAAAGTTTTCAAGCATGTAGATTCTACAGTGTCTCTAGAGCTCCTGTTCCAGTGCCTGACCACTGTTACAGTTGGAAAATTCCTCTTAATCTCCAGCCTAATCCTTTTAATCTCCTGCTGCTGCAGGATATTGCTCTTAGTCCTGTTCCCTAGAGCCACAAAATAAACCCTATCCCCATCCTCTCTATAATCACCCTTCACATATTTGAAGACTGTTACCAAATCTGTCCCCCAGTTTTCTCTTCTCCAGGCTAAATAACCCAAATTCTTTCAGACTTTCTTCGTAAAACTCATCTCCCAGGCCCCAGATCATTTGTGTTGCCCTACGCTGGAGTCTTTCCAAACTATGTCCTTCTTGAAGTATGGGACCCAAAACTTGGCGCACTATTCCAGGTGAAGCCTTACTAGTGCTGAATAAAGTGGCATAATCACTTTCCTTGATTTGCAAGTGACATTCCTGTTAATACAACCTGGGATGCTATTGTGCTTTTTTGGAACAAGAGTTGGCTTATGGTTGGTGTGGCAGAGCACTTTTGATTCCACTTTAAGGTTTGGAGCCAGCAGTAGAGCAGAGGCTTGATGAGGCTAGCACATGACCCAGGAGGGCCCTGGGATTGGAGGAGGGGGCAGGACAGCCCCCATTTTAACCCATGCCCTCAGAGATGGAGCAGCAGTCTGTTCTTAGAGACCAGAGAGGCAAAGCCAGATGAGCAGCTGCTTAGGAACAGCTTTGGAAGTAAGGGCAGGAGCTATGGGGAGGCTTGGAGGCTCCTGGTCCTGGGTATGACTGTAGACTGCACCCTGCTGGGGACAGGTGGCCTTCAGGACAGTCCCCCAGAAATACCAGGCCAGTTACCACCCCAGTGAAAGGTGAGGAGGGGTGCCTGAAAACCCCAGCCCCCATCTGCGAGTGGGTTATTAACATTGGAGGAGAGCTGAGGGGGAGTAGGGCCAGGCAAGTTCAATACAGCCACCTGAGCACAGTGCTAGGGACCAGGCATGGTGGCAGCCACCCGAGCCCCACAGGTGAGGGATCCCAGTGTAAGTGGGCCAGGCACAGTCTTAGCCACCTGAGCCCCATAGAGTGAAAGACCCCAGTGGAGGCCCTATAGGGTGAAAGACCCCAATGGTCCCAGTGAGGGGGCAAGAGAGAGAGAGAAAGAGAAGCAGTCCAGTGAGGGGACTGAGAGTGGGAAGTGGCCCAGGAGAGGGGTCAGTGGCTGATTTCAACCTTGAGTATGGCTTAAGACCATGGGGCATGGAGAGTAAGGCTAGAGAGAGTGGCCTGAAGTGCTGTGTGTGCCTTTGGTTAGAATGTGAGTTGGTGAAGCCCAAAGTACTACGTAGGGTAGGGCCCAAGGAGGACCCAAAATACTGTGTAGAGTAAGGTGGGTTGAGAGAGGTCCAGGAAGTGGATAATGCATGAGAGGTCTGGTGAGAGCAGGCAGAGTACAAGAGGCCCTCTGAGAGAGGGTGGCATGTGAGAGGCCTGATGGGAGGCACTGTGTGTGGGGTGAATGATAGAAGCCATATGAAAAGCAGAATTTGGCCCAGCCTTAGGCCAGAATTATTCATCAACTGTGTGTGTTATCTGAGAGACATGTAAAGGGAGGTTGGAGCATGTACAGAAGCCCTTGTCAGCAGGGCCTGCTAATGGGCAACCTCCTATCTTCGGAGTATCTCTAATATTTATTACTATCAAGGCGTGGCAGATGAGCTAAGCAGGTGGTTAGCCCAGGGACAGGCAGGTGACTGATGTTGTGACCCAGCCCTGAGTTGGCCCACTGTCACAGTTAGCATACAAGGTTTTAGGGTCCACAATAACCCCAAGATTGTTCTCTGCAGTACTGCAACCAAGCCAGTCATTCTCCAGTTTGTATTTATGTATGAAGTTATTCCATCCCAAGGACCAGATTTAGCATTTGTCCTTGTTGAATCTTATCTGGTTGATTGTAGACCCTTTTTCCAGTCTTTCCAGGTCTACCCTCTGAGGTCCTCTGGAGTGTCCAAAAATTCCACCCAACTTGGTGTAATCCACAAATTTGCTAAGTGTGCACTCAATACCATCATCCAAATCATTAATGAAGATATTAAATAATACTAGGTCAAACACCTGGGGAACCCCAATTGATTCCTCCTCCCAATTAGACATTGAGCCTTTGAGGACTGCTTGCTGAGTACAATGATGCAACCAGTTATGTATCCACCTTATAGTACTTTCATCTTATCTGTATTTTCTTAGCTTCTTAATGAGAATGTCATGACAAACAGTACCAAAAGCCTTGCTAAAGTCAAGGCACACTGCTGGCTCACATTCAGCTTATCGTCCACTGTAACCCCCAGGTCCTTTTCTGCAGAACCGCTGCCGATACAGTCAGCCCCCAAACCTGCACTGGTGCATTTGATTTTGCATTTGCCCTTGTTGAATCTCATGAGATTCCTTTTGGTCCAATCCTCCAATTTGTCTAGGTCCTTCTGAATCCTAGCCCTACCCTCCAGCATATCTGCTACTCCCCCCAACTGTCATCTGCAAACTTTGCTGTGGGTGCACTCTATGCCATCTTCCAGGTTGTTGATGAAGACATTGAACAAAACCAGCCCCAGGACAGATCCTTGAGGCACTCCATTCCATACCAGCTGTCATCTAGACATCAAGCCATTGATTACTACACAGAGCCTGATGCTGCAGCCAGTTTTCTATCCACCTTAGAGTCCATTCATCCAACCTGTACTTCCTTAGCTTGCCTTCAAGAATGTTGTGGGAGATGATATCAAAAGCCTTGCTAAAATCAAGATAAACCACATCTACCAGTCTCTTCACATCCACAGAGCCAGTCATCTCATCAGAGAAGGCAGTCAAGTTGGTCAGGCATGACTTGCCCCTGGTGAATCCATGCTGACTGTTTCTAATAACCTTTTTTTTTTCTCCAAGTGCTTAGAAGTGGATTCCTTGAGGATATGCTCCATGATTTTTCCAGGGACTAAGGTGAGGCTGACTGCTCTGTAGTTCCCTGGATCCTCCTTTTTCTCTTTCTTAAATATGGGCACAATGTTTTCCCTTTTCCAATCCTCCAGGACCTCTCCCGATTGCCATGAGTTTTCAAAGATGATGGCCAATGGCTTGCAATCACATCAGTCAATGTCCTTAGCACCTTCAGATGCATGCCTTCCGGCCTCATGGACTTATACAGGTCCAGCTTTTCTATGTAGTCCCTAAAATGTTCTTTCACCATGGAAGGCTTATCACCTCCTCCTAGCTTCTTAGACTATTCCAGGCTGATTACCAAAACTGTGCTGCCTGGTGCAGTAGTTTGGGAACTGACTGCCTGTGAAGACTGAGGCAAAAAAGGCATTGAACATGCCAGCCTTTTCTGCTTCCTCTGTCACCAGGTTGCCTCCCCCATTCAGTAAGAGACCCACACGTTCCCTGATTCTCCTCTTGCTACGGACATCCTTGTAGAAACCCTTCTTGCTACCCTTCACACCCCTTGCTAGCTGTAACTACAATTGCAATTTGGCCTTCCTGACTTCATGCCTGTATGCCCAAGAAATACTCTTATAATCTTCCCTAGTTATTTGTCCAAGTTTCCTCTTCTTATAAGTTTTTTTTTTTGTGACTTAGTTTACTGAGAAATTTCCTGCTAAGCCAAGCTGGTCTTTTGCCATACTTGCTAGTCTTCCTACACATCGGATGGTTTGTTCCTGCACTCTCACTAAGGCTTCTTTCAAGTACAGCCAGCTCTCCTGGACTTCTCTCAAACTGGCTTCCCAGGGGATCCTGCCTATGAGTGCCCTGAGTGAGTTGAAATCTGCTTTTCTGAAGACTAGGGTCCTTATTCTACTACTCTCCATCCTTCCTTTCCTCAGGATCCTGAACTCAGTCATCTCATGGTCACTGCTGCAAGAGTTGCCATTCACTGCTACATTCCCCACAAATTCTTCCCTGTTTGTGAGCAGCAGGTCAAGAAGAGCATGGTTCCTAGTTGGCCACTCCAGCACTTGCACCAGCAAGTTGTCCCCAGTACTCTCCAAAAACTTCCTGGATTGCCTGCACACTGCTGCATTACCCTTCCAGCACATGTCAGGGTGATTGAAGTCCCCCATGAGAACCAGGGCATATAATCAGGAAACTTGCAGTAGCTTTTTAAAGAAAACCTCATCCACCACTTCCTCCTTGTCTGGTGGTCTATAGCATACCCCCACCATGACATCACCCTTGTTGCTTTCCCCTCTGACTCTAACTCAGAGACTCTCAACAGGTCTATCTCCAGTTTCATACTGGAGCTCTGAGCAATCATATGGCTCTTTTACATAAAGTACAACTCCTCCTCCTCTTCTCCCCTGCCTGTCCTTCCTGAACAGTTTGTATCCATACATGACAGTGCTTCAGTTATGCGAGCTATCCCACCAAGTCTGTTATTCCAATCATGTCATATTTCTTTGACTGTGCAATGACTTCCAATTCTTCCTGCTTGTTTCCAAGACTTCATGCATTTGTGTACAGGCATCTGAGGCAACTAGTTGATTTCCCTGATTTCTCAGAAAGTATTAGAGTATCTCCCCTGTTGCCTCCTCCTGCTTACTCTTTTTTCAGGTATCCCACTTCCTGTCTTACCTAAGGGTTTTGATCTTCATCCACCGGCGAACCTAGTTTAAAGCCCTCCTCATTAGGTTAGTGATCCTGTGTGAGAAGACACTCTTCCCTCTCTTCATGAAGTGGATCCTATCTCTTCCCAGCAATTCTTCTTCTTGGAAGAACATCCCATGGTCAAAGAAGCTAAAGTCCTGTTGGTGACACCACCTGCACAGCCAGGTGTTGATCTTCAGGATGTATCTGCTCCTGCCTGGGCCCCTTAACTGGAAGGACTGACAAGAACACAACCTGAGTCTCAGACCCTCTCATTCCTCACCCTGAGCCCAGTAGTTACTTTTGATATGCTTAGGGTCTCCCCTGGCAGTATCATTGGTGTCTACATGAATGAGTAGCATGAGGTAGTATTCAGAGGGCCAGATTAGAGGGGTAGTATTCAGAGCCTCAGTAGTCCCTTTGTGACATCTCGGATCTGGGCTCCAGGCAGGCAGCAGACCTCCTGAGACAACAGATCAGGTTGGCTGATGGGAATCCATGCTGATTCTTCCTGGTAGCCTGTTGTACTCTAGGTGCTTCAGAATGGATTCCTTGAGGACTTGCTTCATGCTCCTTTCAGGTATAGAGCCCAGGCTGACTGATCTGTAGGTCCCCAGGTCCTCTTCCTTCCACTTCTTAATGGTAGGTACTATCTTTGCCCTTTTCCCTTCACTTGGAACCTCACCTGACCTCCCAGAGTTCTCAAAAAGGATAGCCAATTGCTGTGAAATTACCTCAGTTGATTCCTTGAGCACCCTCAAGTGAATCCCATTTAGCCCTGCCTATTTGAAAGCATGTAACCTCTTTAACTAATCCCTAAACTCTCCTGTCATTACTCTAGGCTGTTTGTCTCCTTCCCTACCCATATTGCCAACTGCACTCATCCAGAGGGATCCTGGCTTTCTCTGGTTTAAAAAAATCCCCAATTTTTGGTTAAGAAAAAGGAACCCCAAATCCACGTTTCCATGATTAAAATGAAACACTACTAATACATATCTATATCTATATCTATATATCTATATTTTTATATAGATATATATTAGTGGTGTTTCATTTAAATCATGGAAACGTGGATTTGGGTTTCTTTTTCTTAACCAAAAATTGGGAATTTTTTTAAATCAGGGAAAACTAGGATCCCTGCTTATCAGCTGGTAGCTACTCCTTTTTCTGAAAATGGATATACAAAGGCATTAAATACTTCAGTTTTCTCTGCATTGTCTGTGACTGGATTGTCTTCCATGTTTCATAAGGGCCTTCCTATGTAATCCATGGCCTTCCTCCTACCTTTGACATACCTACCGTTTAATTGTCTTTTATGTCCCTTGCCTCTCAAATTATGCCCTGCATATCCATGCAATACTATTATAGTCTTCTCTAGTACTATGACCAAGTTTTCCACTTGTAGGATTTCTTTTGGAGTTCCAACTCCTATAAGACATTTCTCTCTAGCTAGGCTGGTCTCCTATTGCACTTACTATTCTTCTATCTTATTGTGTTATCTTGTTTCCTGTGCCCTTAAAAGTGGCTCCTTAAAGTACAGCTATCTCTTCTGGACTCCTTTCCTCCTCAGACTTGCCTCCTAAGGGATCTTGCTCACCAGGTCCCTGAGTTTGTTAAAATTTGCTTTTCTGAAGTCCAGTGTCCTTATTCTGGTATTCTCCTTTCTGCCTCCTCTTAGGATCTTGAACTCTGTCATTTCGTGGTCACAGTTACCAAAGTTACTATTCATCTTCACATTCTCAACCAATTTCTCTCTTTTTGTGAGCAGTAGGTCTCAAGAAGAGCTTCCCCCTTCATTAGTTTCTCTACCATATGGCTTAAAAGATTATCCCCAACACACTCCAGGAACTTGCTGGCCTTTTTGTGCACTGCTGTATTTCCCACTCAGTAGATACCCCAATGATTAAAGTCCCCCATGAAAACTTAAGTCCTGCAATTTGAAAGCTTCCATCATTTGTATAAAGAAGGCCTTGTCCATCTCATTCTCTTGTTTCAGACACCCAGCGTGTCATCACCTCTGCTACTCTTCCCTCTGACCTTTACCCAAAGGTTTTCAATAGGTCTACATTCCACTTCATACTGTACCTCCAAATACAAGTGCATTTATTTTATATTCTCATAACTAAAAGCAACTATGCCCATGTCACAAGCAAGAAAAAAAAATATGCCCACGTCACAAACAAGAAATGAAAATTAAGCCCACTAACAAGAAACGAAACTTAAGCCCATGATTTATGATTGGTCAGAGTGAAAGGGGACACCCCTGCAATAAATCCCTGCAATAAAACCTGAGCAAAAACTGCTGTATAATTGGCAATTCTAACACAAACCAGATGACGTGGCTGTCTCGGCCGACCGGAGCCGACTCGAGATGATTCTCATATCACTCGGTTGTTTGGGTGGGCTGGTGAATGGAGAGGCAGACACAGCTTATTGGTTGCAAAAACTTTACTTACGCTGCTTGTAGCCACAACGCAGGTGGTCCGGTCGCTTGAACAACTATGTGAGTTGCTCCAGCTGGCAAGGCTCAG
>NW_005841894.1:143583-146695 GCF_000455745.1 Alligator sinensis
CCTGTGCTGTGCAAGAGGCTCTCATGTGGCGGGAAAATTTCATCGTGCCGAGGCACCAAAAATCACTGGGTTGTGACAGTGGCATAAATCAATTGGTTATAACACAAACAAAACCAGCTTGCACTTCCGCCCAAATCAGAGAACTCTGAACACACGCAGCAGAGTAACTTGGTGGTTTCATCACCCGCTAATAACTCCCCATCATCGCGGTCCTGACGTACCCTAACCCTCCTGCAGGCTCGTCCGGTCATTCATGGCATCTCGTTCGTCACACATGGTCGATTGTAACCTGAGACACACGCTTGAATGTAAACAACGCAAGCCTTCTGCCTGCGTCGCACATCACTATCTGGGCGACGTAAGTAAACAATCTCCTGCAACCAACACGCGTCTGTGCCTGGTTAATTTCACTCCATCCATTAATTACCCACCTGTCGAGTCAAAATCTAAGCACTCCGGTGAGAATCAGAAGGCAGCTGCCGGCGGCTGCTCTGATTCTCGACATATATATAGGACAACACATCCTCTCTTTTCCCCCTGCCTACCTTTCTTAAATGAGCTGTACTCATCTATACTCCAGTCCTGTGAACTATCTCACTGCATCTCCATAATCTCAATTGAAAACAAAATTCTGAGATTGTACTAGGACTTCCAGTTCTCCCCGCTTCCTCCCTATACTTCTCACATTAGTGTACAAACATTTCAGGTATCTGACTGTCCTATCCTTTCCCTGAGAACATGGCTAAGGTTTCCATTATTGCTTCCCCTTACTAAGGTTTTATCTACTTCTGTTCTTTTGTCCCTTTACTTACTTATGGGCTTTTGTCTCTGTCACCCAGTAAACCTAGTTTAAAGCCTTTCTCACTCGGTTAGCAAGCCTTCATGCAAAAACACTCCTCCCTCTCTTCATTAGATAGACCTCATCCCTTCCCAGCAGTCCATCTTCCTGAAACACCACTCCATTGTCAAAAAATCTGAAGTCCTACCAGTGATGCCATCTATGCAGTGATGTGTCAGTCTCCAGGATGCAACTGCTTCCACCAGGTGGAGTTTTATATGTTTTTACTATTTTAACCCTGCATCCTAATCATTAGCATTTTATTTGATGGCAGTGCCTGTTGGGACAGACTTGGTCATTCATCACTTTGTCAGTGGATCAATTGCTACCCTGGCCTGAAAGGATCAACAAGAACACCACCTGACCTCTATTTCCTTCACCCTTGCACCCAGAGCTGTGAAGTCAGTTTTGATCTGCTCAAGGTCACCCCTGGCAGTATCAACAGTGCCAACATGGATGAGCATCATGAGATAGCAGTCAGAGAGTCACATGAATCTCAGCAGCTTGTCTGTGACATTGTGGATCCGGGCTTATGGCAAGCAGCAGACCTCCTGAGTCAACAGGTCAGGCTAGGTGAAGGATGCTTCTGGGCCCTCCAGGATGGACTCACCAGCCACCACCACCACCACCCTTGCTTCTTCTTGGTAGTAATGGTCTCAACCTTATGGGTGCATGGCTTGGTCTCCCCTGCCACTGGACAAGGATCCTTTTCATCCAGTAGGAGGGATGTTCTCCAGCTGGACAGCTGAAGGCCCAGAAGAGTGTTTTTTGTTCTTAGAGATGACAAACTACCATCTTCCACCTACCATAAAAGGTATATCTGTAGAGGTAATATTTGTAGCAGGCACCGTTGATGCTGCAAGCACTCCACACTACCTGGCTCTCCTAAGCAAGGATATGCAGACTGCAGTCACTGCAAAGACAGGCAAGAACCTGAGTGAAAAATCTTGGTAGTCAGGGACCATGCCTGGAGAGAGCCTACACATATACAAGCAGAGGAACGGCTTTCAGTAGGATAGGCTTTGGCATTGGAAAGTTTTCCAGCCATCCTATCAATTTTCCTGCCAGCTCCTTCCTCTTTGCTGCTATGTCCTAGTAAAAAAGAAAAATCCCTGTTCCTCCCTCACCTGCTTCCACTCAGCAAGCTTAGAGAGAGAGAGGCTGTCCTGACAAACTTCCCAACAAACTTTCCAGTCAAACTCCCAGTCACACTCCCCTGTTTTCTGTCTCCTGTGTCATTGTCACCTGGCAAACCAAGACTTTCTGCTTATGAGAGCCCCACCTCCTTGCTTACACTGCAGTCAGCTCCAATCAACCACACTTACCTGCAAAATGGTGTAGACAAACCTCTGGATTTTCTTGTGGCTGTCATTCTTGAAGGCTGCTATTCATGTTAGATGAGGCACATAAAAGATTAAATTAGTCTGGAGATGCAAATACTATAAAAAATTCAAAGAAATACTCTAAAACATGCTCACACAGTTGAGAGAGTTCCACCTTTTCCAAATCTCTTTTAAGTCTAAGAAATGCTTTTGTTCTATTTTCTGAACTTTTCATCTTTTTCATTTCAAAGTAGCATATCTGGGTGGTAAGTTTTTGATCAATAAAAGTTACACCTGGTTTTCAGCATCCTGCTTTTTATCATTTGAGTTGCTTTAAGGAATGTCTTTACAGTGCTGGCAGGATTTCCTGGCTGAGATTATTCCAAGTACCACACTCCTATCTGCTCATGCTTGTCGGGGCTGAGGGGCTGTGGCCAGCAGCCCGGGCACGTGGGCCAGGGAAAAGGTCAGCACGGTGAACTAAAATTAGGCACGGACGCATAGAGGTTGATTAAAGATTATTTTACTTACACTGTAGGTGGTTGCGGTGCAGGCAGGAAAAACTTTCTTGAGTTGCAGTTACAAAAAAAAACCACACACGTGGAGTTTGCTAGGCTCCACCAAAGACACATGAGCAGAGTTTGCTAGGCTCCGCTAAACAAACACGAACAGAGCTCTGGATACCACTCACGGAGTTTGCTAGGCTCCGTGGACCGTCCGAAATGAGAGTCCGAAAGGTGACTCTCCACGAGCGCGCAGGGTGGGGTACGTCGAGGGATTGTGCGGCGATGGGGAGAGGCTAGAGGTTGATCAGGCCCCTGTATCCTCCTTTAAGGCACACGCGGAGTTTGTTAGGCTCCACAGCACACTTAGAGTTCTTCACGAGATGGATGTGAAGTTCTCCTCCTCCAACTTGGGCGGAAACTGCTCAAGCCTCTTATATGGCTAAGAA